>NC_056747.1:872037041-872042041 GCF_019279795.1 Protopterus annectens
CGGTAGGCCTATAGTCTTGGGCACTGGTTCATTAACAGAACCACTTTCTGCTTTTCTTACACACTACCTTAAGCCATTATTAACATCAGTCAGGGCCAGATTAAAAGACACGACACACTTCCTCCAAATTATTGAAGATACCCAACTTAAACAGGATTGGATTATGTGTACATTAGATGTGAAATCTTTATATACAAGTATTCCACATTGGGCTGGGTTATAATCATTACAATACTAGTTGGAAAAATCTGATTTGTACCCACCAGTTTCAATACACTTTTGATCTGCATGGCAGAACACGTACTAACTAAGAATGTCTTCTATTTCCATGGTGAGTGTTTTTTTGCAATTACAAGGTACAGCAATGGGTGCTTCCTTTGCTCCTATTTACGCTGACCTTTTTATGGCATACTTTGAGAAGTGCATGATTTATGATTCATCACATAACATTTACATTGTTGAAACTGACATCTGGAGACGATATTTAGATGATTGTTGGATGGTGTGGAGGGCAGACATTACATATCTACAGGAATTCATTCAATATTTGAATGACAATGTATGGGGTATGGAATTTACTGTTACATATGATTATAACATCATTCATTTTTTTAGATGTCACAGTTTACCATAATGAAGACCATACTTTAAGTACAAAAGTATTTCGCAAATACCCACAATACAATACCTTGTTATATGCATCTAGCATGCACCCTTACCACACCATCCGCAACAAACCAAAATCACAACTCATGCGCATTAAACGCATATGTTCATCGGATGAGGATTTCCAAATAGCTAGGAATGATTTATGTTGTAGGTTTAAACACAGGGGATATAGGAACAGGGATATCTCTGCGGCCAGTGAATGGAGTAACACTCTTGATAGACAAACATTATTACAATATAAGAAATCGGATGACAAGGATCAGGATTCCATTATCAGGTTTATTACCACGTACGGTAGGAATCACCAGCTGGTCAGGGATATTTTGAACTCCAATTCGAACATACTGATGGCACATGATGAATTAAGAACATTTAGGTACCACATGTCATATGTCTTTTAGAAGGGGTAAAACTTTGGGGGGGGTTGTTTTCCCACTATAAACATAAGGAGGGGGGAGGAGCTATTTATCAACAGACTACCCTCACTGGGGACAAACTTTTAGGAACTTTCCCGTGTGGTCACTGCAGTTCATGCTCCCAGATTTACACACTTAAGGAATTCTCTAGTGCAAACACTATTCGTATTTACGTCTCCTCCTCAATCCCAAAAAAACTAAATTATTACTCTTCACCCCAACCCTCAAATCCACCCCAATCTCATTCTCCCTGGTGTCCTGTAATGGCACTATAATTATACCTGACTATTCCACCAAACTACTAGGCGTTACTATTGACAATCAGCTAAGCTTTGATAACCATATTGATATAACCATCAAGACCGTAAACAAGAAAATAGGTGCCCTCTACAGACTAAAGCCCTTTCTTACTCCTACCACCCGAGTGTCTCTTGCCCAAACTCACCTTATCTCCACATTACTGTATGCCTCTCCATCCTTTATCAACATTTCTAAAGCCAACCTTTATAAACTTAACACAGCCTACCATAGTATTGCCAGGTTTGCCACAGGATCCCCTTTCCGTACTCATCATTGTCTCAATCTAAAAAAACTTCACTGGCTAGAACTTCAGAACCTAATACGCCTGCGTCAATTGGTCATCACTTTTAACATTCTACACCACCCCTCCAATACACCCATACTTAATAACCTAATCTCCCCATATAAAAACCTTACCTCACTTCGCTCAGCCAACAAGCTTCTAGTAACTACTCTCAAATCCCACAATAAAGCAGGTGACTCCTTATTTGCAAATACTGTTGGATCATATTGGAATAAACTACCCGTAGAACTGACCACCCTAAGCTCATCCAACCTTTTCAAAAAACAAATAAAACACCATCTTCAAACTCACTGGCTATGCCCATGTGCTAATCCTGACTGACCTCAACATACAATGCACCTCTTTTTCAGTCCCCTCCTCCTCACTCTTAATTATTATCCTTTACTCCTGACTTATCCCTCTTTTCACCTACCTGCTAATTGACTCTTCCTTCTTCTCCTTTTCTCTTCCTACTTCTTCCATCTTTATGCTGTATCACTACATCTTGTCATATTTTCCCAAATTCATACTCTCAGTTCAATTCAATGCTATTCTCTTTCCTAATACTAGTACCCTGGATTAACTCTTTCCTAATACTAGTACCCTGGATTAACTTGTACTATTCTAACTTGTAACTAGTGAATTTGTTACTGACTCTCCTTATGTTACAACTATTTTCTCAGTCCTCTTCTTTCCCTGACAGTCTCTCCCTAGCAACTAATTCATTGGAATACTACCTTCCTCACTGGTATCTCTTTTCCTACTACCTCTGAATTCTTCTAAACTACCTAATAACTGTTCCTAATCTCCTTCTTATTTTTCACATTTGGTTTTCTTTGCTGTTTGCTTTTATGTCTGAGTGTTTAAATTTTTTAGTTTCTCTAAATTTTTGATAGTTTTTATCACTGTTAGTTATTAGTGTTAATGGAGCTTTTCTCCTCGGGCCTCTGCTGAAAATGGACATGTATCCAGTCAGACTAGCCCGGTTAACAAATGTAAAATAAAATAAAATAAAATAAAATAAAATATTTATCAGACCAGAGTTTTTGCTAATTGCAGTACTACATGGGTTATATATTTAGCTACCTGCCAGTGTCAATCATTTTATGTGGGACAAACAACAAGATCTCTCCGAACACGTATGACAGAACATAAGAGTGACATCAGGAATAAGAGGGAAACCAATGCCTTGTATAGACACACCATAAAACATTCCAATGCACAATTTAAGTTCATGGTCATAGACAAAATTGTAGGGGATCGTAGCCATCAGCAGGGTTGGCATTCTATTCTGAATAAAAAGGAACAATATTGGATTACCAACCTTGCGGCACTTTTTCCGCCAGGCTTGAATGACCATCTATAATAGAATTTTTTGCTTGTCTCCTGGTATATTGATTATTATGATTTGATATGACTCTAGTTGTGGGAAAATATCATATTTTGTTGTTTTTCCCAAATATTACTTATCTTTGCATCTTTTATGTCTTTTCACAATCCATGCTTCTGGCAATTTTGTTGTTTTTCTGATTCGAATGATATATAGGCGCTGTAATGACATTATGAATTTATTTATTATTTCATTATTCATTTTTATATAATGATTGTTATAATAGGACTATCATGTCTATTTTTTTGTCCCTTTTAGAATCCATTATTAAGCCAATAGTTGAGGAATTTACTTCAAGGGTATTTAACAGGCTTTATGTTATAGTATAATCATACTATACATATTGTATTTAATTATGATTCATTAGTAATATACTAATTATCGTTTATAAGCTATTTACACTTTTTTAGAATAATGTTATGGACTATACATAATTTTTCCATTTTTTATTCATGGAATATTCATGTTTTTTGGCTTTCTATATGCATTTGTACATCCCGACCACCAGGTTGGGCTATACCATTATCTTGGTGTTTAGCAGGGACGACTATAAATGGAGTTAGTATCAGTGCCAGTCTTAATTTCTTTTCTTAACCACTGAAAAAGGCTGTGAGGCCGAAACCGGTCTGGTTAAATATTGTTCAGATATGTGCTATTGATAATAAAGGATTTTCAACTGTCTACCATCGTATTTTGCTGGTCGATTGTGGTTACTTCTAGTTGGTTAGACCGCGCATGCCATCCTTGCGAGGCATTTCAGTTGCATCTAGTATTGTCATAAGACCATCTGATAAGGGTGGCCCTATTGTTGTTATGGATGCTGTATATTATCATACTACAATGCTGGATATGCTTAATAGTGATGCATATGAGGAAGTAAGACCCAATGATGTACAAAAATTAGATTGCAGGAATATGGGTATTTTAACTAAAGAATTATTTGAGTACTTTTATGTTGAATATCCGTTGACATCCAGGTTACATGGTTTGCCAAAGATTCATAAAAATCCAACCCATCCTAAGTTTAGACCCATAGTGGCAGGAGCTGGATGGGCAACCGAACCATTATCTGTTTATTTAGATCATGAACTAAAAAATATTTTATCCAAATACACTTATGTTCTTAAAGATACTGAACATTTTTTGAAAGACTTGTTTGAGTTTATTCAAAGTCTTGATAGTATACATGGTCTGACACTGATTACCATGGATGTTGAAGCTTTATTTACTAGTATTCCTAATACCATGGGATTAAACATACTAAGTAAATTATTGGTTAATGACAATGGTATGCATACTTCCAAAGCAGATTTTCTAGGTTTGCTCTTGGAATTGGTTCTGGAGAATAATATATTCCTATTCCAGAACAACCATTATAGACAGAAGAAAGGAGTGGCAATGGGCACAAGTTGTGCTATTATGGTTGCATGGGAACAAGAAAATTTGGTAGGTCACCCAAACGTGCTATTTTATAGACGCTTTGTGGATGACCTTCTTCTGGTCTGGAATGGTAATGATGAAGGTCATGTTGCCTTCTTTGATCATGTTAAATCTACCAGTGATTTTCTAAGATTCACCATGGAAAACTCTGACAGTAGCGTCAATTATTTGGATGTCACAGTTTATATAGAAGCACAGGTTTTGAAGACCAAGGTGTACAGAAAACCTTGTTATCGTCCAGCATTTTTACATCGGGAAAGTATGCATAACCCGATTTTATTTAATAACATTGTTAAGGGCCAAGCAATGAGACTATCTCGGCTATGTTGTGATGATATAATATTAGAGGAGGAATTGGATTACTTAAAACAAGGTTTCTTGAGTAGAGGTTATGCAGAGGGTGAAATTAGTAAGGTTTATACACAAATGAATGGACTCATGAAGAACAGAGCTAGACCATATTATTCTTCAAGAATCTGCATTTCTAACACTACCACAGAGG
>NC_056747.1:872047041-872204708 GCF_019279795.1 Protopterus annectens
GCTAGAACAAACTAACACATGAGCCTGACAATTCAAAAGTATGAAAATCAAAGGTGCAGAAGTATACGATTTTTCCCAGACCTATCAATAATTTTCCCCATCCTCATCAGAAAGATTAGGACTGGATAAATGCTATAGCTGCTTGGTCAGGTTTTGGGAATATTGTATAAAGATTTAAAATACCTGCCTTTTTAGGGGCAGCTGGCAGATTATCAGGAAAACTGCAGCCAGTAACACACACATCCTCGAAAGCAGTCAGAACAAGAGGAATGGGTGTAGGTTATGGAAAAACATTCTGTAACAACTCAATCATAGGAGCCGAGAAACCTCAGTGTTCTCCCACTGAAAACAATGGGACATTCTAGCAAGCGACTCAGAAAATGAAGCCCCGCCCCCTCCCCGGAAGAATCTGACACTGAGCTCTCCTCTGCATCAGAAATTTGAGGAAAAAAACCTGTATCCATTCCTGCATCTTCCTGCTCAGATTCAGAATCCTGAATCTCTTCAGAAAAAGAGGAATCCCGCCTTCATTTACTAGAAACTACTTTACAAAAAGGATCAACAGCTTGAATGAAACCCTCAGCATGACCCAGCACACTACTCCTATCCAAATAAATTTGAGGAGGAAGAGATGCATGTTTGGTTTTCATTTTCTTTTTGACAAGAAAAATGGGCCCGATAGTGTTACTATTCACATTAGCTGCTTCCCCAGGGAGAGGCACAGCATGTTATCGCAAATGGGAAACCTTCCCTGTTCCCTCTCCCAGGATTGGCAAGACTGGTTCTTCCTTGCCTCTGTGGGGATACCAACAGCCACAGAATACATGATCACAGTGGCTATAGATGCTATACCAAGGGGATCGGAGGCAAAAGGTGAGTGGTGTGAGGTACAACAAATGGTCACAGCAGAGTTACCCACTTGCAACGGAGACAAAATGCTAGACCGCTACGCTGGAAAAGGCTGTTTGCTTAGCTTTCTTTCTGTGGCCGAAAGAAGGACCAACAGTGGGAACATTAGCCTGTTCCATGGTCAACACAAAATTGTCTTTCCCCAGGAAAGAGCGGCAATTGCCAGTAAACACTACTAGTCCACAAAAGTTACTTTTTGACAGAAACAAAAAGTAAAAAGCAGTTTAAAGCATTATACCAGCCCCCAAAAAAGAATAAACACAATTTGTCCGCAGAAAAATTTTTTTCAGTTACTTAGACAGAATAAACAAGATCTCCTTCTAAAAGTACGTTATAGTCTCTCGAAACAGTCCATTAAAACACAACACTCATAGCTTTAAAAGAACTTTCCTGGAGATGAACTGAAATGCCAATGGAGATACCTTACTAAAAGGATAAAAGTCCTAAACACCATGTCCTACAGGAACTGACTCACAGCCCTGTCACTATACTCTGTATCCTACAGACTGCTAAGAGGTGACCTGTGTCAGGCCTACAAGGCATCCTCTGACCATTACTGATGGATTTACTGCACATCAGCAATTCAAATATCATCAGAAATGGTCAAGAGATCTAAATCTTCTGCAACATCAACAGAATGGTTTGGAGGGGCAAATACATCTCTCTGGGGAGCACACACCCTATCCACATAAAAAGTACACTTTTGTACCTACCATAAATGTAGATGTTAGAGTGTATACACTGCTGCAGTCATTAGACTTGGGTTATCCTGCTGTCAGGCGGTTCCCCAGTCGGCTTGAGTTCCAAAGTCTTGGTCTGGCGTCGGTTGCTGTTGCCTCCTCCCTGATGTCAGTGCGACAGGGGTATATAAGATGCAGCCGACGCCATTTTCTTCAGTTTTTCTTGCCCCAGATGTCAGGTGCCCCCAAAAAGGTAGGCTATTCCAATTGCTAATAAAACCTACATAAGTAAAGCAATCAACAACTTTCACATACCAGCAAATACGCCCCATAGGTAGTAAAGGGTAGAAGACATAGGTACGTACCAGCAAGTAAGAAGTGATGGAGGGTGGGTAACCTGGACTGCAGCAGTGTATACACTCAAACATCTAGATTTATGGTAGGTACAAAACTGTACTATGTTCATCGTGTTACACTGCTGCAGTCATTACACTTGGGTAGAATCCCAAAGCTGAGGTAGGGTGGCTGACACTATAAGGCAATAGGGGTGGCTATAAGGCCCTGCAGCACTGCAGTGGCGAAGCCAGCTCTGGATTTAGAGTATAGAGGCAGATGGTAGTGCTTGGTGAAGGTATATACAGAACTCCAAGTTGCTGCTTCCAAAATGTCCTTGGTAGGGACTCCTCTGAGGTAAGCAGTTGAAGTGGCTGTTGCCCTGGTAGAGTGAGATCTAATGCTGTTAGGTACAGGTTTTCCATGGTGTGTATAGCAGAAACGTATACATTGTCCTATCCATTTTGAAATTGTCTGTTTTGAAATGGCGTTTCCCTGTGCTCCTGCAGCATATGCTACCAATAATTGCTCAGATTTTCTGAAATCCTTGGTTTTGTCCAAGTAGAAGCATAACTGCCTGTGTATGTACAAAGAATGCAGTAGTCTCTTCCCTTTATTCTGTGGATTTGGATAAAAAGTTGCAAGTGGATAGTTTGGTTAAGAGCCACACCACCTTTGGCATAAAAGTAGGGTTAGTTCTTAAAGACACCCTGTCTTGGTGGAAAATGATAAATGGTTCCACTGCCATTAGTGCCTGTAACTCTGAAACTCTTCGTGCTGATGTTATTGCCAGGAGTAGAGCAGTTTTCCAAGAGATATATTTTAAATCTGCTGTGTTTGCTGGCTCAAAAGGAGGTAAAGTTAATTTTTCCAACACGAAGTTGAGGTCCCAAGTTGGAGTAGGTGCTCTACGGGGCAGTCTTATGTTTTTAGCCCCTCTGAGGTACTGTTTTAGCAAAGGATTAGAGAAAATTGGTGGATCCGTGTAGTAATAAGCAGAGATGGCAGAGGCGTGGATCTTGATGGATGAAAAGGAGAGGCCTTTGTCCAGCATCTCAGTTAAATATTGTAGTATCTGAGGAATATTTGGGACAAGAGGGGCAAGGCTGTGAGCCTGGTTCCAGGCACAGAATCTCTTCCATTTATCCGAATAGGCTTTCCTGGTTCTAGGCCTTCTGGCCTCCAGAATGACATCCATAACAGCTTTGGAGAGAGGCATTGCTTGCTTGACTAGGTAATCTTCCATGCAGCCAGGTTTAAAGTCTTTAGCTGGCTGTGAAGTATCTGATTGTTGTGCCGAGTCAGCAGATGTGGTATCTGAGGCAAAATCCAGGGTGGTCCTTGTGCTAAGTTCTTCAAGACTGGGTACCAGTGCTGGCGTGGCCAGTCTGGTGCAATCAGGATCATCTTTGGCTCTTCCTGCCTGGCTTTGATGAGTACCTTTGGAAAGAGAGGCAGTGGAGGGAAAGCATATACTTGTAGGTCTTTCCAGCTGAATGAGAGGGCATCCACTTTCCATGCTTGTGGATGGTAAGTCCTTGTGCAGAATTTCTGTAGCTGGCAGTTCATTGGGGATGCAAACAGATCTATGTCCGGGCTCCACCATGTCTGTGTTATCATTCTGAATATTTGTGGATTCAACTCCCATTCGTGGGAATCCATGATGTTTCTGCTCAAGTCGTCTGCCAGTGTGTTTTTCTCTCCTGGCAGGAATTGTGCTTGCAGATGAACTTGATAGTTTAGAGTTGTGTTCCACAAGGTCATGGCTTGTCTGCAGAGGGGATATGAGTGAGTGCCCCCTTGCTTGTGTATGTACCACATAACTGTGGTGTTGTGTGTCTAATAGTAGTTGTCCTGGATGTAGCAGGTCCTTGAAGGCTATTAGGGCATTTTGTACAGCTAGCATCTCTTTTTGATTGATGTGAAGATGCCTTAGTTCTGCGGGCCACCTGCCCTGAATACATTTTCCTGCCATGTGTGTTCCCCAGGCGTAATCCGATGCATCTGTTGTCAGTGTTTGCCTGGCTGTGGGTTGAGTAAAAGGCTGTCCCTTGTTGAAGTGACAAGCTTGAGCCCACCATCGAAACTCCTGTTGCAGGCAAGGAATTAGTGGTATAACGGTTTCCAAACTTTGACAGTGTTGAGACCAGACACTCTTTGGGTACCATTGTAGTTTCCTTATATGCAGCCTGGCATATGGAATTAGTAGTATGCAAGATGCCATGTAAGCCAAGGCCTGCAGAATTTTTCTTGCAGGGAGTTGGGTTCTTGTTGCCATCAATTGAAAATATTGAGTCAGATGTCCTTGCTTGTCTGGCATGAGATAAGCCATCTGGGCCGCTGTATTCAAGCTGGCACCCAGGAATATTATCTCTTGTGAGGGCACTAGTTTTGATTTCTTTTCATTTACTGTGTACCCTAGGCAACTTAATAGCTGTTTTACAAACGCCAGATGCTGTAGAAGAATGTCCTTGCTCTCTGCTTGAATCAGGCAGTCATCCAGGTACGGATAAAGTTGTATTCCTTTTTGTCTGCAAAATGCAATTACTGGTGCCAGGCACTTTGTGAAGACCCTGGGCGCAGTAGATAAGCCAAAGGGCAGTGCAGAGAATTGATAGTGCATTGAACCAGCTATGAATCTGCGGTATCTTCTGCAGTTTTATCTGATAAGGACATGCAGAGGTAGGCCTCCTTGAGGTCCAATGTTACGAGCCAAGCTTTCTTGCCCAGCATGGGAAGAAGCTGCTGTAGTGTCAACATTTTGAATTTCAGAACATCCAGGTAAGTGTTTAGAGAAGAAAGATCCAGAATGGGCCTCCAGGCTTTGTCCTTTCTGGGAACCAGAAAAAGTCTACAGTAAAATCCTTGTCCTTACTCCTGTGGTGGTACCTTTTGAATAGCTCTCATGTCCATGAGCGCTGTAATTTGTTTTTGAGCCTCTGCCCATTGATTTGGTGGCAAGTTTGGCATTCCTTTTAACCTTGGCAGAGTGTGAAAGTGGAACCTATATCCTTGAGATAGAATGTTGAGAACCCATTTGTCTTTGGTGATCATATGTCAATTGTGGTAGAAAAGTGCCAGTTTTCCTCCCAAGGGGGCTGCCAAGAGAAAGCTGTTTGGCAGCTGTAGTGGGAAGTCATTGGGACTGTTTTTATAAGGTTGTGGTCTGTCTTCCCCTTCTTTCTGGCCTGATGCACCCCATTGTCGAGGCCTGTAGGGACCTTGTGGTTGACCTCTGCCTCTTGGATGTCTGTATCTGCCCCTTTGGGGTCTGTCTGAAGCTGGAAAGGACCAATTTTTTTTTGGCCAATTTCTGCTAAATCGAGGAGGCTGAACCTGTAAGAAATCCTTCACTGTTTGCACAGATTTTGCCTTATCCTCCATTTTCTTTAATGCCTCTTCTGCCTTAACTCCAAATAACACATCCTGCTATAAAGGTGCATCCAATAGTTTTGCTTTAACATGATCTGGTAACGTATGTTCTTTTAACCAAGCATATCTTCTAATGACAGAACCTGTAACAGCTGCTCTACAGGAGGCCTCTAAAGAATCAAAACCACATTGCAAAGTATGTTTTCCCACTTGTTCAGCTGCATGCAATAAATCCTGCATTTCCTTTAAATTAGGAGGATCTGAATCTGGAAGCATTTTTTAGTTTCAACTGAGACATCAGAAACTGCTGATATTTTAACATGTGAAACTGGCAATTTAAGGCCCTCATTGCTAAAGTTGCAGACGTATATACTTTCTTCCCCCATCTGTCCAATGCTCTGGAATCTCTGTCAGAGGGGACTGGATTCTTTGCTGATGAGGCCTTAACCCCTTTGGGTCCCTGAGAAATAGTTTCAGGGTCGGCAACAGGGCTTTTATAAAGAAATTTGTGCGAGTCAGGGACTCTGTTGTATCTGTCAGGCTTAACTGGGGCTGGAGGTAAAGAATCAGGATTTAAGCTGGCTTCAGTATACACATCATCCACTATAACACTGGCGGAAAAGCAAGGGGTCTGTGTTGAGGTAATAAAAAGAAGTCTCTGAGCCTTTTCTTGGATTCTGAGTAATCCTGGCCTTCCCAATGGAAATGCTCCCTCATGGTATGCAAGGTTTCACCAAAGGAGTAGTCCTCAGCGTGAGAGGCTGATGGAATTGATTCCTCAGCATCAGAACCCTCATAAGGGGGTAAGGAGTATCCTAGGTCTGAGGATGAATCTGAAGAGATGGATACCTGGTCGGATGAGTCATGGTCTGCATCCAGTCCAGGCCTTTTATCGGGGGGGGGGGGCCCTGATCAGTGTGATTAGGTCTTCGGCCATTTTGAGCATTTGTTTCTTAGGCATGGAGGCCTGTCCTGGAGAATGCTGAATTTGTTTCTTTGTTTTTAAAGTAGGTTTAGACTTAGCAGAAGATTTAATGCTTAACTGGGTAGGTCTGAAAACACCCTCTGAGGCTGCGGGCTGTTCAGCTACTCCGGATCCCTCTGAAGGGGTAGTTTCGGTAGTCTGAATAACTTGTGCGTCCGAAGGCCCAGCCATCTCCATGTGGGAGTCAGATGCGGCCTGTGGTGCAACAGAAACGGTAGTCAGGGGCTGCGAAGGCGCCTCGCTGAAAACCGGAAAACCGGCGACTGGCCTAGAAGAGGCTTCGTCGTCAGTTTTGGGCCTCGGATGCCTATCCTTGTCTTTGCGCTTTTTATGTATTCCGGTCGTCGGAAGTTCTGACGGCATGGTATAATTGAATTTTCTGCCAAAATAATGTCGGGCAAAATCAAACCAACGTTTAATAGTATGCTTATTAAACCTAGCACAAAACCGACAACCAGTGATGTCGTGGTCTGGGCCTAGGCATGGGATACATTAAGAATGGAAATCCTTATGAGGTATTTGCTTCCCACAAGAAATACAGTTATTAACTTTTACTGACATCGGTCTGAGGCAAGAAAAAGTTTCCCCAATGGGGTACTTAGCTTTGTAGAAGACTTCGGTTCTGGATTCGGAATGAAAATCTCAGGAGTCGGCCGACCGGCACTTGCAAACTGCTTTTGCTTCGGGCACCACACGGCAAGAAAGACTGGGGAAAATGGCGTCGGCTGCATCTTATATACCCCTGTCGCACTGACGTCAGGGAGGAGGCGACAGCATCAGACGCCGGACTAAGACTTTGGAACTCAGGCCGACTGGGGAAATGCCTGACGGCAGGATAACCCAAGTGTAATGACTGCAGCAGTGTAACACGATGAACATCAAACTTCATCCCTGTCCATATTCAAGCACAACTTGGTTCTATAGATGGGAAACGGGTAATTCACCCCAGGAATGCCCCCTGTAGAACTAATGGATACAGACAGCTCTTCAATGCTTCATCCTATGCATGGGTCCCCTAAAATTATCTATGGTATGATCCCAGTTACTCTCATTAGGGGCACTATATTATCAACCACAGGATGGGTTAGGGCAATCTAAAACCACACATGATAGGTTATTTTTACCACAAAAAGAAAATAGCTAGGCTTAAAATGGCCCACAAGGGCAAATAGGTTCATAGTTAAGTACTAGGCTATCAACCTATATGAGAAAAGTAACGAATCATCAACAGAATTAAAAAAAAAAATGGAATTTTCCCCCCAAAGGAACTTGTCTGCCCAACACAGGAAAGCTCAAGCTGATCACTAATCCTTGAAAGCCACTGGGAAATGTACTCTTCGGCGGCAGTAAAGTTATGAAAAGCTATGCACCCAACTTGTCTTTTAGTCAGCTCAGCCCACGCTGCTTGACAGTTTGGGTACACGGAAGGTGCCCCGAAACTTTGGAAGCTGGCTGGTTGTTATATCCTTGGCAGGATATAAACAATATAGCTGAGGCTACAAGCAGCAATGATCAATATGATGAACACTGAGTGTGAGCTAAACAAGCGGGAACCTAAATTGTCTGCTGTCCCGATATTGTTATCCTTAGTGAAAAAAAGTTATCTGGTTCACTTTCTTCCTTTTTCATTACATTGATGACATAACGTTAAGGAGAAAAGCTCTGCCAAGACGAAAACAGTCATGTACAACAAAGTCTGGCAAATAACCTGGATAAGATCCATGGATTTACCAAACACCTGTAGTTCCCTGGCATAATTTGGGTGGTCCCTGGAAAAAAAATAAATAAATAAAAAAAAAAGAGCATAAAAAGTCAGTAATGTAACTGTGCATGCCTCAACCTAAGAAAGGGTCCTAGTAATTGTTGTATTGATGGACTTGAAAATTTTCATACTTCACATCCTATGATAAAAAGAACCCTTCAACTGAGCAGAAAGCAACCTTCAAGAATCTGGGAGTATGTGTGGCACAACAGGTAATCCCACACAGGACTTCCAAGATGGCAGCACAATGAGTAACAGTTTTACTCTAGCACTTCCAGTGTGAAAACAGAAACTTAAAGAAGGCCAGTACACTTTTGGATTCATAGGTAAATTCCAGTAACTGGCTAGTATATGTACTGCCTGGAGGCCAGGAAAAAAAAGAAATAGAGCACCTGGAAAAAAAAATAGCTAAAAAAGTTAGGAAACAACACTGCCTGGGAAACTTTCTGCAGCTGGTCAGCAAAAAGAAGGAAAGCAACAGCCAGACATGACTTCCAGTAACCTACAGGAAGATACAAGACAAAGTACATTTGTGTACACTTACCATAAATGTAGATGTTAGAGTGTATTCACTGTTGCAGTCATCACATTTGGGTTATCTGCCTGCAGGTAGCCCTCAGCCGGCCTGAATACCAGTGTCGACGATTTCTGCGTCGGATGCTGTCTCTTCTTCCATGACGTCTGGTCATCAGGGGTATAAAACATGCAGCCGACGCCATTACATCAGATTTTCTTGCCCCAGATGTCAGGTGCCCCCGCAATGGGAAGCAATTGTATGTTATGGCACCACTCCAACAAAAAGCAAATGCATCAGAAAGCTTAAATACACCAAACAAAAAGGAAAAGGTAGAGCCAAGAGATGTCAGGGGGGCTGGGGCTGGAGGGAGGGTAATCAGGACTGCAACAGTGAATACACTCGAACATCTACATTTATGGTAAGTGTACACAACCGTACTATGTTCTTCATGTTTCACTGTTGCAGTCATCACATTTGGGTTGATTCTCAAAGCTAAGGAAGGGAGGAGGGCGTTAAGAGAGCATTAGGGCCAGCTATTAAGCCCTGCAAGACTACAGTGGCAAAACCAGCTCTGGATTTAGAGAAAATAGACATGTGGTAATGCTTGGTGAAGGTATGTACAGAGCTCCAGGTAGCAGCTTCTAGGATGTCCCTGGTAGGGACACCTCGGAGAAAGGCTGTAGAGGTAGATGCAGCCCTGGTGATGTGATCATATCACCTGTGGGGTAGGTTTTCCATGGTGCTTATAGTAGAAATGAATGCAATGGGCTATCCACTTAGAAATGGCTTGCTTTGAAATTGTCTTCCCCTCTGCCCTTGCAGCAAAGCCAACTAGCAGCTGCTCAGACTTTCTGAGAGGCTTAGTCCTGTCCAAATAAAATCTAAGTTGTCTGTGCACGTCCACAGAGTGCAGTATTCATTCTCCTTTGTTTTGTGGATTCGGGAAAAAGGTAGGCAAATGAATGGACTGATTAAGGGCCACTCTAGACACCACCTTGGGCATAAAAGGAAGGATTGGTCCTGAGGGAAACCCTGTCTGCATGGAAGATAATGAAGGGCTCCACTGCCATGAGGGCCTGTAATTTGGACACTCTTCTTGCTGAAGTGATGGCTAGAAGGAAGGCTGTTTTCCAAGAGAGGAATTTCAACTCTGCAGTTGCAGATGGCTCAAAAGGAGGGAGAGTGAGCTTTCCCAATACAAAGTTATGGTACCAGGCTGGTGTGGGGGCTCTCCTGGGGGAGTCTTAAATTTTTGGCACCTCTGAGAAATTGCTTTAGCAGGAGGTGAGAAAAGAGAGAAGGTTCAGTATTATAATGTGCTGAAATGGCAGAGGCATGAATTTTAACAGACGAGAAGGATAGGCCCTTGTGGAGCATTTCTGTTGAGTACTGAAGAATATGAGGTAAGCTGGGCACCGCTGTGCCCATCCCCCCCCCCCCCGAGTCTGGCTCCAGGAACAGTATCTTTTCCACTTTTCAGCATAGGATTTTCTAGTACTAGGCCTCCTTGCCTCCAGAATGGCATCTAGCACCTGCTTACTGAGGGATGCTATTGGAGAGCTCAAGGAATTAAACCAGGCTGCAAGGTTCAGGGTTTGAAGCTGAGGGTGCAGAATCTGGCCCACCTGCTGGGACAGCAGGAAAGGGGTCTGAGACAGGTGCCATGTTCCAGTAGTGTCATACAGCGCAAGAGGGGGTACCAGCGCTGGCATGGCCAGTCTGGTGCAATCAGTATTGTCCTTGGTTTGTCCTGTTTGATCTTTAGCAGAACCTTCGAGAGGAGAGGCAGAGGGGGAAAGGCATAAACTGAGAGGCTTTCCTAGGTAAAGGACAGGGCATCCACTTTCCAAGCTTGATTGTGGGAAGTCCTTGTGCAGAATTTGTCCAATTGGTAGTTTTGAGGGGAGGCAAACAGGTCTATCTCTGGGGTCCCCCATTTGTTCCTCAAGAAGTTGAATATTTTTGGTTCCAGTTTCCATTCGTGTGGGTCCATGAGGTTTCTGCTTAGGTCATCTGCCAGTGAATTTAGCTTGCCTGGCAGGAACTGAGCTTGTAGGTGCACTTGGTAGCTCAAGGCTGTGTTCCACAGAGCCATGGCTACTCTGCAGAGAGGGTACGAGTGGGTTCCCCCCCTGCTTGTTTATGTACCACATAACTGTGGTGTTGTCTGTCTTTACCGATAATTGTCCTGGAAGAATGTGGTCCTTGAATGCTGTCAGGGAATTCTGTACAGCTAACATTTCTTTTTGGTTGACATACAGGTGCATCTGTCGTGGGTTCCATTTGCCCTGAATGCACTACCCTGCCAAGTGAGCCACCCATGCATAGTCTGATGTGTCTGTTAGGGTTTGGGCAGCTGGGGGGTAGAGTGAAAGGGAGCCCTTTGTTGTGGTAGCAGGCCTCTGCCCACCAAAGGAACTCTGTCTTTATACATGGAAAGATAGGGATCACAGATTCCAGGTCCTGAGAATGTTGACACCATAGGCTTTTTAGATACCATTGCAGTTTCCTCATATGCAGTCTTGCATATGGAATTAGTAGAATGCCAGGGGCCATGAACCCCAGGGCTTGCAGAATTTTCCTTGCAGATACCTGGGTCTTTGTGGCCAGTAGTTTGAATTAGGTTGTTAAATAAACTTGTTTCTCTGGAGTGAGGAAAGCCATCTGGGAAGCTGTATTCAAGCTTGCTCCCAGGAATACAATTTGTTGGCAGGGTACTAGGTGCGATTTCTTTTCGTTTATGGTGTACCCCAGTGAGTTTAGAAGTTTCTTTACAAATGCCAGATATTTTAATAGCAATTCCTGGCTTTCTGCCTGAATCAGACAATTGTCCCAAGTATGGGTATATTTGAATATTTCTCTGCCTGCAAAATGCAATGGCTGGAGCTAGACACTGTGAATACCCTGGGCGCAGTAGATAAGCCAAAGGCAAGTGTAGAGAACTGACCGTGCATGGAGCCTGCCCTGAAGCATAGATTTTTCCTGCAAGATTCCCTTATTGGAATGTGCAGGATGTGCAAGTAAGCTTCCTTTAAGTCTAAAGTTGCCAACCAGGCATCTTTGCCTATCATAGGAAGCAGCTGTTGAAGTGTCAGCATCTTGAATTTTGGGATTACCAAAAAAGTGTTTAGAATAGAGAGGTCCCGGAAAGGATGCCAAGAGCCGTCTTTTCTAGGTACCAGGAAAAGTCTTGAATAAAAACCTTGTCCCCTTTCTTCTGCTTGGACAGGTTGAATAGCCCTGATACTTAGAGAGAGAACCTGCTGTTAAGCCTCTGCTCACCGATTTGGGGGTAGGACTGACCAACCGTTTGGGGTTGGTAGGGTGTGGAAGTGGAATCTGTATCCTTGGAAAACTATATTCAAAACCCATTTGTCCTGGGTAAAAAGAGTTCCCAGTTTTTTCATGCAGGGCGAGCTTGCCTCCTAAGGGAGCAGGTAGTTGAGCAGGGCTTGGAAGATTTGAGGTTTAAGTCATTGTGCCATTTTTCCATAGGGGGGTGTCTTACTAAAACCTGCTTTGGAAATGGGAGCTCCCCATTGCTTAGGCCTGTGAGTAGCCTGAGATTGTAACCTAGGTGGTCTGCTGTTCCTTGGTTTGGACTGAGAAGGCCAGGAAGAGGCTGGAAAGGTCCAATTCTTTGAAAGCCAATGCCTACTAAATCTGGGAGGCTGTACTTGCAGGAAATATTTAACAGTTTGCATAGATTTAGCGTTTTCCTTCATCTTTTTGAGGACTTCTTCTGCTCTGCTGCCAAACAGGCGGTCTTGGTTTAAGGGAGCATCCAGTAATTTAGCTTTAACATGATCTGGCAAGATTTGCTCTTTAAGGCAAGCATGCCTTCTAAGTACAAACCCAGTGACAGCAGTCCTGCAAGATGCTTCTAAAGAGTCAAAACCACATTGCAAAGTAATTTTACCAACTTGTTCTGCAGAATCCATTAAATCCTGTAATTCTTTGTGTTCAGCACAGTCAGGAATCAACATCATTGTCTGTTTAAGCAGTCCCATAATATGCTGCTGGTACTTTAACATATGAAACTGGCAATTTAAAAGCCCTAATGGCCAAAGTAGCAGAAGTATATACCTTCTTACCCCATCTGTCCAAGGCTCTAGAATCTCTTATCAGAAGGGGTAGGGGCTTTTGGCAGAAGTAGTCTTAATGCCCTTTGGTCCTTGGGAAATGATCTCTGGATCCGCTGTAGGATTCTTAAAGAGGAACTTGTAAGAGAGAGTCAGGTACTCTGTAATACCAGTCAGGTTTTCTAGGAGCTGGAGGTAAAGTGTCTGGGGAAATGCTAGATTCCAAGAAAGCATCATCTACAATGTCCAGAAAATACAGTTTTGCACCTACCATAAATGTAGATGTCCGATAGGTATGCATCTGCAGTCATCACATATGGGTTGTCCTGCCTCAGGCAGCCCTTCGGTTGGCCGGATTCCAAAGTCTGGGTCTGGCCTCGGCTGATGTCGCACTTTCCCCGACGTCAGAGCATCTGGGGTATAAAAGCTTCAGCCGACGCCATTTTCCTCAGTTTTTCTTGCCCCAGATGCCAGGTGCCCTCTAAGGAAGGCTAAAATTTGGAGAGATGCATTTTAAAAACAAATCCAAACATGCACAGTACTATAAAAACAAATACACCATAATAGATCCCCCCCAGCTAGCTATAAGAGGGGTAAGTACCCAAGAAATACCACTATAAAAGGGGTAAGCACCCGAAAAATACCACAGAGGGGAAGGAGGGAGGGAAAACCTGACTGCAGATGCATACCTATCGGACATCTACATTTATGGTAGGTACAAAACTGTACTATGTCCTTCAAGGATGCATCTGCAGTCATCACATATGGGCAGAATACCATAGCCAAACTGGGGGTGGGGGTGGACGTACTAAGAAAAGGATGGTGTAGCTAAAATACCCTGCAGGACTGCCGTAGCAAAGCCTGCTCTGGATCTGGAATATAAAGGTAAATTGTAATGCTTGGCAAATGTATGCACGGAGCTCCATGTAGCAGCTTCTAAAATGTCCTTGGTAGCCACCCCTCTTAGGAAGGCTGTGGAGGTGGCTGTGGCTCTCGTGGAACGAGGTCTAATGTTAGCTGGCACAGTTTTTCCATGAAAGGAGTAACAAAAACGAGTGCAATTTCCTATCCATTTTGAAATTGTCTGTTTGGAAATTGCTTTTTCTTGTGCCCCAGCAGCATATGCTACAAACAGCTGGTCAGTCTTTCTGTAACTTTTAGTTCTGTCCAAGTAATAGCGCAACTGTCTGTGTATGTCCAGGGTGAGCAGAAGCTTCTCCCCTTTATTTTGTGGTTGTGGGAATAAGGTAGGCAAGTGAATAGCTTGGTTCAAAGATACCCTGGATACCACCTTTGGCATAAATGTAGGATTGGTTCTCAATGAAACTCTGTCCTGATGAAAAATAAGATATGGCTGTACTGCCATTAGAGCTTGCAACTCAGATACTCTTCTTGCTGAGGTTATGGCCAGAAGGAAGGCAGTTTTCCAAGACAGAAACTGTAGATCTGCAGATGCTGCTGGTTCAAAGGGAGGAAGTGTCAGTTTTTCCAACACGAAGTTAAGGTCCCAAGTAGGTAGAGGTGGTTTCCTTGGAGGATTGATGTTTTTGATTCCTCTTAGAAACGGTCTCAGGAGAGGATGAGAGAAGACAGGTGGATCGACATTGTATTCTGCTGAAATTGCTGAGGCATGTATCTTAATGAAAGAGTAAGACAGGCCGTTGTGGAACAATTCTGCCAAGTATTCCAGTATATGTGCCATGTTCATCACTGTCGCATCTAGGCCCTTTGTTGTGTTCCAAATGTGAAATCTTTTCCATTTTGCTGAATATGCCCTCCTTGTGGAAGGCTGGCGAGCTTCCATAATAATATCCTTCACTCTCTGGGATAGCTTATCCTGAGAAGGAGTCAAGGTATTTTCCAGGCAGTTAGTTGCAAGGTTTTCAGGTTGGAATGCAGAGTCTTGAAATTGTGCTGCGTCAGTAGCAGTGGCCATAAGGGGAGAGGCCACGGTTTCGTGTGTGACATGCTCTTTAACAGTGGGTACCAGTGCTGTCTTAGCCAGTTTGGAGCCATCAGAATCACTCTGGGCTGCTCTGTTCTGATCTTCAGTAAGACCTTGGTCATTAATGGGAGAGGTGGAAAAGCATACACTTTTAGAGCTTTCCAGCTGAAAGAGAGAGTGTCCACTTTCCATGCTTGTGGGTGGTATGTCCTTGAGCAGAATTTCTTCAGTTGATGACTGTGGGGGGAGGCGAACAGATCTATTTCCGGCCTTCCCCATGATTGTGCTATGAGTAAGAAGATGTCTGGGTGCAGCATCCATTCGTGTGCATCCATGATATTTCTGCTTAAGCTGTCTGCCAGTATATTGTCTTTCCCTGGCACAAACTGGGACTGCAGCTGTATATTCAGTTTCAAGTAGAGTTCCTTTAGATTCATTGCCAGTCTGCAAAGAGGGTAGGAATGGGTGCCTCCTTGCTTGTTTATGTACCACATAAGTGTGGTGTTGTCTGTCCTTATGAGTAGGTGGCCTTGATGAAGAAAAGGTTTGAAGGCCTCGATTGCATGCATCACTGCCAGCATTTCCTTTTGGTTTATGTGCATGCGTAGCTCCCTTTGTGACCATAGCCCTTGGATACATCTGCCCTCCATGTGTGCTCCCCAACCTTGGTCTGAAGCGTCCGTAGTGATGGTTTGGTTGGCTCTTGGCTTGCTGAAGGGCAACCCACTGTTCGACTGGCAGGCTTGAGCCAACCACAGAAATTCCTTTTGGAGGCATGGAATGAGTGGGATCAAAGTTTCTAAACTGTGACTGTGCTGAGTCCATAAACTCCTTAGGTACCATTGTAATTTTCTCATATGCAGCCTTGCTTGTGGAATCAGAAGAATGCAAGATGCCATGTAACCCAGGGCCTGCAGGATTTTCCTTGCAGTCAGCTGAGTTTGTCTTGTCAGATTCTTGAAGTAATCCGGTAGTTGTTTTTGTTTTTCTTCTGTGAGAAAGGCCATTTGGGTGGTTGTGTCTAGATACGCACCCAGAAAAGTTATTCTTCGGGATGGAACAAGTCTTGGATTTGTGGATGTTGACTGTATATCCCAAGGCCTGCAGCAGGTGGATGGCATAATCCAAGTCCTTTAACAAAGTTTGCTTGCTGTCCGCTTGTATAAGGCAGTCGTCCAGATATGGGTAAATTTGAATCCCCTGAAGTCTGCAGTGTGCAATTACTGATGCCAGGCATTTTGTGAATACTCTGGGCGCAGTAGATAAGCCAAAGGGCAATGCTGAGAATTGATAATGCTCTGACCCTGCAAGAATTCTGAGGTGTCTTCTGCAACCTTGTCTGATCAGAATCACCAGCCAAGACCCCTTGCCCAGCATGGGAAGGAGTTGCTGTAGAGTCAGCATTTTGAATTTTGGCACAATGAGGTAAGTATTCAGTGCGGACAAGTCGAGAATATGCCTCCATTGATTTTCTTTTCTTGGAACAAGGAATAATCTGGAGTAAAATCCTTGGCCTTGTTCTGAAAGAGGAACCTTTTCTATAGCTTTCATTTGTATTAAGTTGGAAATTTGTTTCAAAGCCTCTGCCCTCTGATTTGGTGGCAGGTCTGGCATGCCTTTTCTTTTTGGCAATGTGTGGAAATGGAACCTGTATCCTTTGTCTATTATTTGCAGTGTCCATGTGTCCCTTGTAATGCTGTGCCAATTTTTTGAAAATAAAGAAAGCTTTCCGCCCAAAGGTGCTTCTAATTGAGCCCTGGTCGGTGGAGTCAAAATAAAGTCATTGAGTCTGTCCTGGTGTAGCAGTTGTAGTTCCTGCACTACCTCTCTGGTTGGGAGGCTGCCATTGACGGCCTCTGTAGGAGCCTCTAGCTTGCCCTCTACCTCTGGCATGCCTATTCCTGCCTCTCTGAGATCTGTCTGAGTCCGGAAAGGACCAATTCTTAGTAGGTCAATTTCTGCTGAATCTCGGTGGTTGGACTTGCAGAAAGTCTTTGACTGTTTGCACAGATTTTGCCTTTTCTTCAAATTTCTTTAAGACCTCTTGAGCCGTGGAACCAAATAATTTTTGCTTTTCCATAGGAGCATCCAAAAGCTTAGCTTTAACATGGTCTGGCAGAGATTGTTCCTTCAGCCAGGCATGCCTACGTATGACTGCACCTGTCATAGCTGACCTACATGAAGCTTCCAATGCATCATAACCACACTGCAAGAAATGGTTACTAACCTGCTGGGAGTTATGTACCAGATCCTGAAGGGATTTGCGATCAAGGGGTTCAGATGAAGACAGTTTCTTATGCAATTCATCTAACAAATACTCTTGGTACTGTATCATATGAAATTGACAATTTAATGCCCTCATGGAAAGAGTTGCAGAAGTATACACTTTTTTACCCCATCTCTCTAAAGCTCTGGACTCCCTTTCAGAGGGTAGAGGATTTCTAGCAGTGGCAGCTGCAACCCCTTTTGGGCCCTGGGAAATAGTTTCTGGATCAGCAGAGTGGGCCTTGTACAAGTGAAGGTGTGAGTCCGGGACCCTGTAGTACCTATCAGGTTTGGCAGGAGCCGGAGGGAGAGAGTCAGGGGTTGTACTAGCATCAGAGTACACATCATCAATGACATTCAAAACAGGAGGTATAGCTAAAGGCCTATGCTGAGGTAAATGTAAAAAGGTCCTTAATCTCTTTCTAGAATCAGAGAATTCCTGACCCTGCCATTGAAAATTTTCTCTCAGAGTGTAATGTCTCTCCAAAGGAAAACTCTTCAGGAGGGGAGGCCGAGGGAATAGATTCTTCAGCATCAGAATCCTCGTAGGCCGAATAAGCCTCTTCCTGGTGGTCTGACAGAGTAGAGCCATCAGAGGACTCACCTGAGGAGTGGGGTTCAGAGGGCTCAACCCTGGGCCTTTTGCCTGGAGGTGGTTGCGAGCCCCTGTCCGGATGAGGTTGAGAACCTCTAATTAAGGAGATAAGATCCTCTGCTAAGCTAAGAATCTGTGAGCCAGTAGAGGGTCTCTGAGAGGTAACCTTGGGAGACAAAGCTTTAGAAAGTTTAGCAGCTTTAGCCCAAGAGAAAGCCTTAATGGACATGGATGCAGGAGATCTGGCTGCACCACGTGCAGGAGTAGATTTGTCTAAAGGAATGGTGTTGGAAGGTTCCTGGACACCAGTTTCAGTAGGTAATACAATAACCGACTCGGCTGGGGCCTCCGAGGCAGTCGGTTGCGCGGTTTTGGTAATCGGAAGTACCAAGGACTCTGTTTCAGCCGAGACCCTCGCGGTAGACCTGATCATGGTTTCAGCTAAAACCGCGGCCCACGTGTGTCGGTCCTTGTCCTTCCATTTCTTAACTAAATGCGAAGTCGGAGTCTCCGAAGGCATCTTGTAAGCAAAACTAGCCCCAAAGAATTCCTCTGCAAACTCCGACCGACGTCGGAGAGTTCGTCGGTTGAAAGAAGCACAGGCTGAACAGGCCGAGACGTCGTGGTCTGGGCCTAGGCAGGGGAGGCAGTAAGAGTGGAAATCCTTATGAGGTATTTGTTTCCCACAAGTTAAACAATTATTAACTTTATCTGACATCGGCTGAGGCAAGAAAGAGTCCCCAACGGGGTACTTAGCTTTTTCGAAGTCTTCGGTAGCTGAATCACAGGAGCTGGCCGACCGGCACTTGCGAACTGCTTCTGCTTCGGGCACCACGCGGCAAGAAAGACTGGGGAAAATGGCGTCAGCTGAAGCTTTTATACCCCAGACGCTCTGACGTCGGGGAAAGTGCGACATCAGCCAAGGCCAGACCCAGACTTTGGAATCCGGCCGACCGAAGGGCTGCCTGAGGCAGGACAACCCATATGTGATGACTGCAGATGCATCCTTGAAGGACATCAGGAGAGAGAGCTAAAGGCCTATGTTGAGGGAGGAGTAAGAATTCCCTAAGCCTCTTTTTGGAGTCAAAGTAATTCTGGCTTTCCCAGCGGAAATGCTCCCAAAAAGTGTGCGCAAGGTTTCACCAAAAGAGAAATCTTCTGGGGAAGCAGAGGGAATGGAATCCTCTGCATCAGAATCCTCATAGGTAGATGGGGCAAATCCTGGTAATGAGAAGAAACAGAAATCAGATTCCGGATCAGAAGAATCAGAAAGAAAACCAGTTCTAAGTCTCTTAGAGGGTGAAGGCTTGCTTCCCCTAATTACGGTAATAAGGTCTTCAGCCATTCTAAGCATTTGTTTTTTAGGCATATGGGCCTGAGCATGCGGTTTGGACGTTGGTTTTCTAGGCGTGGGTCGAGCTTTAGGCCTGGATGGAGAAAATGGCGTTGGTTTAAAATGCAAGTCTGTAGGCCTGAATACACCCTCAGAAGCCGGTGCCTGCACAGCAGCTCCGGACCCATCCAAGGTAGAGACATCTGCAGGTTCCACAGTCGAAGCATCTTGCGGCATACCGGACTCCGAATGGGTCTCAGCAGAGGCCTGCAAATCTGAAGTAGCGGGTATCAGGGGCTGCGAAAGCACCTGAGTACCGGCGGACTGGTGACTAGCTTAACAGAAGCGTCTTCAGCAGTTTTGGACCTGTGCGGTCTCTGTCTTTATCCTTATGTTTTTTCGGAGCATCGGTAGTCGGATGGCTTACCGAAGCCATTTCTGGATAGTTAAACCGAGTACCAAAATAATTTGCTGCAAATATAGACAGACGATGAATAGTTTGAGGGTTGAACAAGGGACAAAACTGACAGTGAGGGACATTGTGGTCTGGGCCGAAGGAAGGAATGCAGTATGAATGAAAATCTTTGAGGTATTTGCTTTCCACAGGCAATACAATTGTTAACTTTTACTGGCATTGGTTAAGAGCAAGAAAAAGAATCCCCAATGGGGTACTCAGCTTTTTTGAAGACTTTGGTTCTGAAACTCGAAAACAAAAATTTCAGGAGTCGGCCAACCGGCACTTGCGAACTGCTTCTTCTGCTTCGGGCACTGCGTGGCAAGAGAGACTGATGTAATGGCGTCGACTGCCTGTTTTATACCCCTGATGACCTGACATCATGGAAGAAGAGAGAGCAACCAACGCAAGAAACCAAGACTCTGGTATTCAGGCCAGCTGAGGGCTACCTTCAGGCAGATAACCCAAATGTGATGACTGCAACAGTGAAACACGAAGAACATCTGCACAAAGACCTGGTTAAAATAAATGAAACATTGATGGAGTATATCAACACAAACAAAAGGCTGGAAAAAAATGGAAAAAGCTTTAAACAGACATTCAGATGAGGTGATAAAGCTACAAAACTAAGAGGCTGAAATGAAGAAAAGGCTGGCTGAATATGAGACTGCTCAGGAAGAGATGTTTCAAAAAATAATAGAATTAGAGGACACAGCATATAGGGAAAACCTGAGATCTTCCTCTATACCAGAGAGAGGCTGGAAGGAACAGACTGCATTAATTTTAAAGGCACAAATAAGAGACTGGACTGCTATTACACAGCATGAGCTGTTAGTTGAAAGAGCACACTGTATGTATGCTCCTACCCTGGCTATGAGAAAGCAACCTAGACTTTAACAGTCAAGATGCAACCCTACCAGCAGAAGAAGTGGATTTTGACAAAACCGTGGCAGAAAGATAAACAATAAAAGTGGATGACAAAGAGTGTTTGTGGAGAATGATTACTCATTGTACACCAGGCAGGAGGAGGAGTAAATTCACTCCACTATTCAGGGAATGCCTAGATACGGGTGTGACATTCAAACTGCTATACCCAGCTGTCTTCAATGTATTCTTCCCTGGAGGGACAAAATCATTTTTGATGAAGTACATGCTAAGGAGGAAATACAGACGTTTGTCCAACAAAAAGTGAGCTGCAAGTAGAAGGAGATTCTGCTTCTTGTTCTTCTGGTAACGGAATACAGGAGAGACTGCACCTGTGAAACCTTTTCCACTGTTGCAACTGAAAATGTTGGAGAGAAGGAAGGGAGCACGAGAGTTGACTAGAATTGAGAGTACATTGGAAATGAAGCAGAGACAGGATTTGGGAGATAGAGATTAAGAGTAATAAAACCAGTAACAATGTGCGATTACAATGCAATAATTACACTTGTGAAATATGACAGAACAAGAAAATCTGGAAATACTGGACTTTTTCAGAATTTGTTGGACTTCTGTGAAACTATAAAGTATACACTCTACTTCATGTCATTAATGTTTGGAAAAATGCTTTGGGGAGGAGAAGAGAGGGGAGAAAGTTAACTGTAAATAAAGAAAACATTTTTTCTTAATAGTACTATTTTTGTGGTGTATGTTTTTCTTTGCATACTATAACGTTTTCTGTTATTTTTAAGTATAACGAGAATTGTTAACAGGTGCTGCTGTTCTTTTTTTTTCCTTTCTTTCTCCCCATTCAGTTTTATGAAATTTAGCCAGTGGCACTGTACTGTTAAAAAAGCCTGGTTAAAAGAGCATGACAAAGAAAACATAATGTGCTTTTACTCATTCTTTTTTGGGAGAATGACTGGATTAAGGACCTTAGATTGGTTCAATAACAAGTTTTAAAAAAGCAAGTAAATAAAAATAATATTGAATAGTATGAAGCTTTTTTTTCCTAGCAAATAAATATATGCTTAGTAGCATTTCTGTATCTGGTCCTCATGTCTCCATGAAAACAATCCAATAAACAGAAATTGACTGTCTGGGTCACATGTATCCATGGAGACAATCTGACAATGAGAAACTGGTTATCTGGTTCTCATGTCTCCACAGAGACAATCTTATAAAGAGAAACTGGATACAGTCTGGTGGAGAGTGACTGACTGGGGGGGGGGGGGGGGAGAAAAACTGGCTAAGTGATAATGTTTTCTGAAAGCATTCAAGAGTTTTCCCAGCTGGGAGACCTATAAAGACAAGACAACACCAGTCAGCAGTTAGTAGAAGCACAGGCTGCACTATACTTCTTAGCATGGATAGCCTTTCTTTTAGGTTAACTCAAGTCTACGAGTGTGGCTGTCAGTTTGGGACATTTGTTCCTATTAGAAGGGTAAAACTTCACTTTTTGAAAATGTACATTGTTTTGAGTATTAGTATTAAGTTAAGTTTTAGGTGGTATTGTGGATTTGTTTGTTTTGTTTGAGGGCTTTCAATAAAACAAAAAAAATGTGCAGGATAGGACATAGGCTCAAATGGTTATGACAAGAAACAACTATATAAAAGTTCAACCTGCCAAACAGGGTATGCATGAACACAAAAGCCAGAATTAGACATTTAACAACACAGGTGTTATACATAAAAGTTAAGAATACCTACTTTTCAATACAATGATGCTCTCTGTAATGTCTTTAAATGTTAATGGTCTCACAGAAAAATACAAAAAAAAGATAGTGAACTATATTAAAAAAAAGAGGGCAAATAGCTATGTTACAGGGGATGCACTTAGAAACAAGTGAATATGTGAATTTGATACAGAAAGCTATCCAGGATGGTTATTCAGTGGAATATCTCGGATACAGGAAAAGAGAAGTACTTATATGTTAATTGCAAGAGGAGCTCAGTAGTGATAGAAGAGGATAAAAAAAGATAATAATGGCAGATTTGCAGTGCTAAGGGGTTACTGGCAAGGGAAGAGGATTACACTGGCATGTATTTATATTCCACCTGAAACTGCTAAAATGGCATTTGAGAAAATTCTGGGATAAATAGTTTTCAGCAAGGAATATTACTTACAGGTGGGGAAAGTAATAAGAAGTATTTAGGGGGACTGACAAATGTCAAAGTATTGCAGAATAGGGGGAATCTCACATAATAAGCAGAGGATCAACTGCAGAATGCCAAGCAGAAAATAAGGATTACCTGGATAATATACACAAGTTTAGAAAGATTGCTGTTAAGCAACTGTTTTTTTGACAACAACCCTAGAGCACAAAAACTTTTAGCACAACGACTCAGGCAACAAAAACTAAAAGGGCTGTCGCCAAGCTTAGGGAGCCTACAACAAGAAAGGTAAAATATACTGTAGAGGTATTAGAAATATTTCAGAAATTCTGTGAAAGTCTGTATAAAGCAGAGAAATAATGGAAATCAAGAAAGATATAAAATGGAAATGTTTATGGAAGAATTAAATATGCCAAGGTTAGATGTAGATGAGGCTTAATTACTAACAGTTAGGATAGGAGGAGTCAAGATAAAAATTGTGATGTAGAACCAATCTTCAGGAAAGTCCAGCGGGCCAGATGGTATTCCTTTGGAAGTTTGAAAGCTAGGAGGGGAAATAAATGATAAAGATCTGGAAGGTTTTGTTTAACAGTATTTTAAGAGAGGAGAAGTACCAACATCCTGGTAGAAGGAAGCGGTAGTTGTAATACCTAGAGAGGGTAAAGATCCAGCTTCAAACAGGCCCATTTCAATACTAAACCATGTTGATAAAGTGTTCATGTCTACAATGGCTAAACAAAATGGCAAAATAATGAAAAAAAATTGACCGATATGGATCAATGTGGTTTTGTTGAGGGGAGGCAAATATTTGACAAAATTAACAAAAAAAGGATGATCCAGTGGAAAGCAGAATATAAAAAAATATCACTGTTGTTGGTTGGTCTTGATGCAGAGAAAGCATGACACAGTAAGCTGGGACTTTATGAGCAGGGCAATGGAAGCATTTGTATTTCCTGAAAAAATCATGAGGTTGAATAGGAGAATATACAAGGGATTGGAGATGAAAATTAAAGTGGTCGGTGTCCTCTCTGATAATTTCTGCTTGAGCAAAGGAACCAATCAAGGGCGTCCTCTTTCCCCTTTGTTATTTGCATTATATTTAGAACAATTGGCAAAGAGAATAAGGGACTCAGAAATTCAAGGATATAATTGGTATGGTAGACAAGCTGGCTCTATTTGCAGATGATATTTTGGACCGGACAAAACCAGAAATAGACATTACAGTGTTGTGAACATTCTGAGACAGTTTCAAATATTTTCAGGATACAAAATTAATGAAGCTAAAACAAAGGCAATAGTGGTACATTATGTACCCACTCAGGAATATCCATATTTATGGGGACATGATTAAATGAAATATTTAGGAGTATGGATTAAAAATGATTCTGGTGTGGCAGCTAAGGATATGTGGGAAGAGACTAAACAAAAGATAATGCAATAACTGAGAAAAATGGAAGCTTTGTTATGTGGATAGTAAGATACAAGCAGTTAAAATGTTTTTAGTCTCATTAGTCTTATACACAGGTCGGGCATATTTTTAATCAACCAGAGAAGAGCTACACAGTTAAGGCTCCTATACATAGCACAAACAGAAAACTATAATTCAAAGTGGAAATAGATAAAGATGAAATGGGGGAAGCTCAAGAAACAAGTAGAGAGTGAAATTCTGGATGCAGGCCTTTAAGGAAAATATAGATATATTCAGAGCGATTATTGTTAAAGTAGCAGAAAGTATCCTAAGAACTAAGCCAACATGGGAATGGAGAAAGGAGAGTCTGCCGAGAGGGATGACTGCAATTAGGGATGTAGACAATAGGCAAGAGAGACGGAATTTATTGGAGAAAACTAGCAAAGGAACCAAGGTACTGGAAGCAAACAACTAGAGAGGGTAAGATGATAGAATGGGAAGATGCCAAGAATTTAATTGGATTACAGGTTATCGATTGCCTTCCCTATTAAGAACTGATAGAGTACAGGGAAGGAGAAATAAATAGCAGGGTCCCAAATGAAAGACCAGCATTGGCAGAGTTTGTAGTACAATCTTGAACAGAAGCTGCCATTAAAAAACAGAATAATTAGTACAGCATATACAATATTGCATGATAACTATAGAAAGGATTGGGAAGAGAGATTAGATAAGCAATTCACAAAGAAACAACTGGAGGATATATGTATGTCTCCCAAATATACAACAAAATCTAGAAGATTTAGGAGTTTTGCCTGGAAATGTTTACATAGGTATTTTTATACTGCAAGTAGACGCCAGAGAATTTTTGCCCAGGTAGACAGCAAATGTAGGTGTGACAGGGAAGAAAGATGTAATTGGAAACATATGTTCTGGAAGTACTGCAAGTTGGTTGACTTTAGAGATTCCCTGTAGGATGTACTGTCAGAAATGCTGGGTGGGCAGATTGGTGTGACGATGAGGGAGATGATTTTTCTGAGCTATGATACAAAATCGGAATTGCCTAGACATGGTAAGGCCTTGTGTCTAACTATGTTGGCTGTCAAAAAAGGAATTGCTAGAAAATGGAAATCAAAATCTAAACCAACTATTCTAAAAGTAGTGAATATAGTAATGATAAAACAACTGGAGCTGAGATCTTTAGAAAAGGGCAGGAACACACTACATAGGAAAAAATGGGAATTGTGAGAACAACACATACAGAGGAGGATTGAGGTTTAAAGGAAGGCAGGACCTAAATGAGCTATGTAAATGTTTGACTGACAATTATTAAGTAGATTATAAGTGATGTATAAATGTCTGCAACTGGGAGTGTGTCAGTAGGATTTGTGATGTAAAATGCTTGCAACTAGGATTGTGTCAATGTGGTTTGTTTTCACTTATAAAAGTATGATTGCCTGTCATAAGTGATGGTTTAATAAATATGTTTCTTGTTAAAAAGAAAAAAAAGGCAGGAATTGAATAAGTTATGTAACGTTGCTTAGGTTATATGATATACAGCAATATCGATGAAGTATGTTTATAAACGTGGACTTGTTAATACAGTTTGATTACTTTTATATAAAATGTAAATTTGCCTATGCCACAAGTGATAAATTCAAAAAAAGGTGTGTTTAAAAAATAAAAACAGGTAATCTCACACCAGGCAGATAAACATATACTGCAGTGCAGTATTGGGGGGGGGGGGGGGGGGTGCTGCACTCCTGTGTGTTGTCCTTTAGACGAGATATTAAACTGAGGCCCTATCTGCCTTAGTTGATGGTAGCTCGTGTGGATGTAGAAGATCCAATGGCACCCATCAAAGAGTAGGGTTCCTTTATTAATTACAACTTATATGCACTATTTACATTACAGCATAATACAATTTCATATACTTCAATTATTCTCCCCATCCTTTTTCCACAACCTAAAGCATATCTTCTTGAAAATTTCAAATACCCATTTCCTGTTAAATTTGAATACATTCTGTTCTCATTCCATATTATCCACAGAATATAAAAACTTGAATGTGACAGAATATGGGTATTATGGTAACAGGAAACAAAAAAGTGAAAGAAATTCATGTTTATATCTTCCATGCTCTTAATCTATCAATATCTTATTTTCATACAACTTCTCCCATAATTCTCTCACCCTCATACACTAAAAAATGCTCTGTCGTACCAACTTCCCCAAAATAATTACATACCCTTTCTTGCAACCTTCTGTAGGGCATATTTGCTTTAATAGTAATTTACTTATAGTCAGTCTCCACATGAAATCCTTATTGTTATAAATCCTTTTACACCACAGAAGCCTTGTTATAATTACATTTTCTAAATGTTTCCAAGGGTAAATATAGTGTTCACTCATTATATTTAAATACCATTCTCTTCTGCTTTTGCCTACATTTTCTATATTCAGTTTCCATAATAAAATTGTAATTCTGATACTCTTACATCATCATTTACATTATTCTTCCATCTTTTACCAAATCTTATTCTTTCACAAACATCAGTTTGATTTTCATCATAACATTTACTAAATTTCTATTTTCTTCTTTTAATCCTACCAACGCTTTATATAGACTCAAAGAAGCTGTGTGGATAATAGGATAAGTCCTAATGTTCTTTCCTCTTCACTAAAATAAAATATTCCTCTTTCTAACAGGATTCAGTTTTAATCCCCACATAAATGAGAATACAAATTAACAATATCTCTTTTTCATACTTTGATGGCACCATATAAACACTTGCTAAGTAGGCCATTTTATCTAAAATAATACAGTTTATTAGATATATTTTTTCTTATATGACCATCTATACGATTTCCAAAATAAACATATTTCTGTCAGGTTTTGTATAATTTTCTCACATTGTTTTTCTCTTTTCATATTTGTTCCAAATATCATTCCCAAAACATCTATCTCCTCATAACTAAAGTGAATACCTTCTAGTTTAACTAAAAACGCCAATTCCTTTACTTTTACCTTTATTAATATCTAGACCAAGCATTTTAAATACTTATTTTACTTCTTAAGTTCCTGCTCCATCCATTCCTTATTCTTAGTGACTAGAACTAGAACATCTGCTTAAGTAAGAATTGCTGGAAAATATGCTCCTTCCATCATCTTATACCTTGCCATTTTAAAGTCTCTGTTCATTTTATTAGCAATCACATTCATGACTAATGCAAATAAGATGCCACTTGCCGGACAACACTGCCTTAATCCCACATTCCATTTTAAATTTATTCAATTAGCCAACCATTTAATATCACTCTTGCATATATTATATCAGTGTATGACAATAATAAAGTGAAAAAAATATAACAGTTTAATATATTCCATAACTCATCATATTGTATTCTGTCGAATGCTTTGCTCACATTATCTACCATAACTTTAGTTTCCGTCTTTTTATTTATAATATCGCCCATCACTTCACTTGGCATCCAAAGTAAATAGTGGCTTCCTTTCCCTTTTTTTCCCCAAAAATCTTACCGTCAAGCAACTTATCCACACCTTTTCCTAATCTTATTCCCATTACTCTCATAAATATTTTATAGTCTGTATTATTCTGTACTACTGGTCTCCAGTTTTTAATATCCTCTTTTTTTCTAAATAAATGTTATAACCCCTATACATCTCTTTTTTTTTTAAACTATCCCTTTTCCTAACTTCTACAAAATGTACTTTTTGCCATTCTTCTATATTAAATACATTTAATACTCAGTTCCATCCATCCCCATGTTTTTTTCCATATTAATTTCTTAGAATTCCATTACATTCGTCCACATTTATATTTTTTCATCATCTTGTCTTCCTTCCTTAATTTTTTAATTTTCCATATCTGCCTCTTTTTATTTCAGTCTTATTATACTCTTATTACTTCAAATATTTTCTCCTATGTATTCACCCTTTCTCCATTAATTTTCAGCTCCCTTATTCTCTCATTTTCTCGCACTATCTTGCTGAAATACAGAGCTGCTACTTTTTCCCCTTGTAAAATTATTTTTGTTCATAGGTTAGTACTAGGCTAATTGCTCTTGCAAGCCATTTTAAGCCTAGCCAGCTATCCCTTGTGAGAGTCAAACCCTGCACCTTGTGTTTGTAAGGCAAACACCTTAACCATTAGGCCACCCTTCCATATGTTTTGTATAACATTTTTAATCTTCTCCTGATGCATTTCATATACTTTTTTCATAAAAGCTTGTATTAATTTTTCAAGATCTCCCTAAATACTTCCTGACTTACTAGCTTATATTTATTTCTGCTTTTCTTTCCGTCTTCTCAACTCCTGACATTGTAAAAAGCATTTTTTATATATATTTTTAAAGTTTATCTACCGATCTTTCCAGTCTTCATAGAAAATTCTCACTTTTATATCTTTCCATAACTGACCAGCTTTCCTATCTTCCTCATCAAATCTTAATACCTTTACCTAATCTTATATATTCTTCCTTTTCCTTTACTTCTAACCATATACCCAAATGATCTGAAAAACCCATTTCCTTTGTTCCTTATTTTATAATTTTCAAACTATCAGATATTAGAAAATAAACCAAATGTTTACTATCCCATAAATATAACTTCATTTTTCATTATTTCATACACCTTCCTAACATCATTCCTTTCTTTCTTTGCTTTAAATTGCAATTAATCTCCCACTATTATTTCCATATTCACTCCTATATAATTTTTAAACATTTCCTCTCTTTTTTTTTTTTTTAACATACCCACAAATTGTGATAATTTTATACACGTCTTTTTTATACTTTATATCCAACACTGTTATTCTACCTAATACTACTATAGAGTAATTTAAGACCTTTACTGTTTCATTACATAACGCATCAGTCCCATAACATGCATCTTTTCCCATCTTCCAAACAATACCTTTATCCCAAAGCCCTTTCATCTGTAACCTTTCTTCTTCTGTTAATATTCTCAGATCATCTAAAATAATTACATGCATATCAAGTTGCACACACCATTCCAAAACATCTAATTTTTTAATATTATTTATACTATTAACATTTACAGATATAAGTTTCAGCTTCTTACAAGTGTCTACCCTTTGCTTTTTTTATTCTCTTTCACTTTTTTTCCCCACTTGAATGATTTTCCTCTCACTAATTTTCCAATTTATACCGTCTTCACTCGTTCTCTGTACCAATTCTTCACCTTCATTAGCTTCATCTATTTTTCTTTATTATCCCCTTGTGTGACATCCTGTTCTTCATTTTCTACACTTTTTATACACACAATATATATATATATATATATATATATATATATATATATATATATATATATTAGTATTTGTTCTTGTTTTTTCACTTGTATCTGCTTATCACAGTCTACCCAAGCATGTCCCATTTTCCTACAATTTGTACACATTAAAAATCACATTTTTTGCTTCATGCTCCATCTTTCCACAAATTAAAAATTTCCCTTTATCACAATTACTGATCATCCTTCCCATAGGGGAAAAAAAAAAAAAAAAAAACATGTTTTTGGACGGCTCCTATACCTGACAAAAAGAATAGTTGTGCAATAACTTAGATGTCCGTCTCTTCCATGTTGAAGTATTCATAACAGTAGGGAGGTGGCTGCCTGTAGCACCAGACATCTGACCAGTATACCAAAGCCTTAGGATAAGGGGTATGTGTGATGTTGCATGTCAGAGTCATAAACCAACATCTGCTATAAAAAGTGACGTCTGCACGTACCCAACCCAGAACTGGCTACCGCATACAGTAGTACCCTTGGGATACCAACAGAAAGGGAAGCTTTTCAGACCCACATATACCACCAGTCAAAGAGGCACATATATTATAGAGGTATGTAGCAGCTGTTGCTGTGCCCTGTTTGGATGCAAGAAAAAGTACAGTTGTACTTACCATAAATGTAGATGTTAGAGTGTATTCACTGTTGCAGTCATTACATTTGGATAATCCTGCTGGCAGGTTGCCCTCAGTCTGCCTGAATTCCAAAGTCCTGGGTCCTGCGTTGGCTACTATCACCCCTTCCCTGACGAGTAGTCGTCAGGGGTATAAAAGAAGCAGCCGACGACATTTTCTTTAGGTTTTTCTTGTCCCAGATGTCAGGTGCCCCCTAAAAGGGTAGCCAAAATTTATATTTTCTTTATATATATATATATATATATATATATATATATATATATATATATATATATATATATATATATATATATAATTACATGCACCAATATAAACTTTACCTTCATCTACAAGCAAATACACCACATGGGTAGTATAAATCAAAGGAAAGATAAGTTTCATCAGAAGAAAAAAGGGGGATGGCCAGTGGGTAACCTGGACTGCAACAGTGAATACATCCTAACATCTACATTTATGGCAAGTGTACACAACTGTACTATGTTCTTCATGTTTCACTGTTGCAGTCATTACAGTCCCAAAGCTATGGTTGGGAGGCTGGAGCTAAACAGCATTAGGAGTGGCTATGAGGCCCTGCAGAACTGCAGTGGCAAAGCCTGCCCTGGATTTAGAGTAGAGTGGCAGATGATAGTGCTTTGTAAAGGTGTGGACTGAACTCCAAGTAGCAGCCTCTAAAATGTCCTTGGTAGGTACTCCCCTGAGAAAGGCTGCTGAAATGGCTGCAGCTCTGGTTGAATGTGGCCTAATGCCCTTAGGCACTGGCTTGCCATGGTGTACATAGCAGAAACGAATGCAGTGGCCTATCCACTTTGAAATAGTCTGCTTTGAGATAGCCTTTCCTTGCGATCCTGCAGCATATGTTACTAATAATTGCTTTGTCTTTCTGAAAACTTTGGTTCTGTCCAAGCAGAATCTAAGTTGTCTGTATACGTCCAAAGAATGCAGAATTCTCTCCCCCTTGTTCTGTGGATTTGGATAAAAAGTTGGCAGGTGAATAGTTTGGTTAAGAGCCACACTGGACACCACTTTAGGCATAAATGTTGGGTTTGACCTGCTACTTTAACAATAATCATTCTGAATATATCTATATTTTCCTTAAAGGCCTGCATCCAGAATCTCACTCTCTGCTTGTTTCTTGAGCTTCCCTCATTTCATCTTTATCTATTTCCACTTTGAATTATAGTTTTCTGTTTGTGCTATGTATAGGAGCCTTAACTGTGTAGCTCTTCTCTGGTTGATTAAAAATATGCCCGACCTGTGGGTTTGTCCTCAGAGAGACCCTGTCTGGATAAAAAATTATAAAAGGCTCCATAGCCATGAGTGCATGTAGCTCTGAAACTAGTCTTGCAGAAGTTGTTGCTAGGAGCAGAGCTGCTTTCCAAGATAAAAACTTTACATCAGCAGTAGCAGCTGGCTCAAAAGGAGGCAGGGTGAGTTTTTCCCAAATATAGTTGAGGTCCCATGCAGGCATTGGTGATCTCCTTGGAGGCCTTAAATTTTTGGCTCCTCTGAAGTACTGCCTTAAAAAGGGATGAGAAAAAAAAAAAAAAAAAAAAAAGAGTGGTGGCTCTTTATTGTAATGAGCCAAAATGGCGGTGGTATGAAATTTAATGGGATGAAAAAAAGACAGGCCTTTTCCAGCATCTCAGTTAAGTATTGCAAAATCTGAGGAATATTAGGCACAGCTGCATCAGTTCCTTGTGCCTGGTTCCAAGCACAGAATCTCTTCCATTTTCCAGCATAAGATTTTCTAGTACTAGGCCTTCTGGCTTCCAAAATGACATCCATCACAGCTTTACTGAGAGCTGTGTTTTGTAGGACTACATTATCCGCCATGCTGCCAGGTTTAAAGTCCTGAGTTGGCTGTGCAGGATCTGATTGTTTTGCTGGGACAGTAGATGAGGTATTTGAGGTAAGGTCCAAGCTGAGCATCGAGATAAGTTCCTTAGTATTGGATACTAGTACTGGTGGGGGCCAGTCTGGGGCAATCAGTATCATCTTTGGCCTCTCCTGTCTGACCTTTAGGAGTACCTTAGGGTGGAGAGGCAGTGAGGGAAAGGTATATACCGATAGGGCGTCCACTTTCCATGCTTGTCTGTGATAAATCCTTGTGCAGAATCTTTTTAGTTGGTAGTTGTGAGGGGAGCAAATAGATCTATGTCCGGGCATCCCCATTTCCTTGTTATCACGCTGAAGACTTATGGATCCAGCTGCCACTCATGGGGATCCATGAGGTTTCTGCTTAGTTCGTCTGCAGGAGTATTTTTCCTTCCTGGCAGGAATTGTGCCTGCAGATGTGCTTGGTAAGTCAGTGCTGTGTCCCACAAAGTCATGGATAGTCTGCAAAGGGGATAAGAATGTGTGCCTCCTTGCTTGTTTATATACCACATGACTGTGGTGTTGTCTGTCTTTATCAGTAGTTGTCCTGGATGAAGTATGTCCTTGAAGGCTGTCAGGGCATTTTGAACAGCTAGCATCTCCTTTTGATGGATATGTAGATGCATTTGGTTTGAGGTCCATGTGCCCTGAATGCATCTTCCTGCCATGTGGGCCCCCCAGGCATAATCTGATGCATCCGTTGTTAGTGTCTGCCTGGCTGGGGGTAATGTGAATGGCTGTCCATTGTTTTGGTGAGAAGCCTTTGCCCACCATCGAAACTTCTGTTGCAGGCAGGGAATAAGAGTAATCATAGTTTCCAGGCTGTGGCAATGTCGAGTCCAAACACTTTTTAGGTACCATTGAAGTTTCCTCATATGCAGTCTTGCATATGGAATTAGTAGGATGCAGGATGCCATGAAGCCCAAAGCCTGCAGAATTTTTCTTGCAGATAACTGGGCCTTTGTTGCCAACATTTTGAAATAGATAGTCAATTGCCTTGGTTTGTCTGGTGTGAAATAAGCCATCTGGACAGTTGTATTTAAGCTTGCACCCAGGAATATTATCTCTTGAGAGGGTACTTTCTTTTCATTGACTGTATATCCTAGGTATGTTAGAAGTCTTTTCACAAACGCCAGATGCTGTAGAAGAATGTCCTTGTTCTCTGCTTGAATGAGACATTCGTCCAAGTAAGGATAGATTTGTATTCCTCTTTGTCTTCAGAATGCAATTACTGGTGCCAGGCACTTTGTAAAGACCCTGGGCACAGTAGATAAGCCAAAGGGCAGTGCAGAGAATTGGTAATGCATGGAGCCAGCCTTGAATCTGAGGTATCTTCTGCATATTTGTCTGACTGGGACATGCAGGTATGCCTCTTTTAGGTCTAAAGGTCACAAGCCAAGCGTTCTTGCCCAGCATGGACAGAAGCTGCTGCAAAGTCAACATCTTGAATTTTGGTATATCCAGGAATGTGTTCAGAATAGATAGGTCCAGTACTGGCCTCCAGGCCTTGTCCTTTCTGGTTACCAAGAACAGTCTTGATTAAAATCCTTGTCCCTGCTCTTGCTCTGGTACTTGTTGAATGACTCCCATGTCCATGAGGGATGAGACTTGTTTCTGTGCCTCTGCCCATTGATTTTTTGGCAGATCTGGCCAGCTGTTTGCCTTTGGCAGGGTATGGAAATGGAACTTGTAGCCTTGTGACACAATATTTAGAACCCACTTGTCCTGGATTATAATGTGCCAATTTTGAGAAAAAAGTGCTAATTTTCCCCCTAAGTGTGCTGCCAGGAGATAAGTGCTTGGTGCAGGCAGAGGGAAGTCATTGGGACTGTTTCCTGTATGGTTGTGATTGGTCTTCTCCAACTTTGGAGGTAGAAGCACCCCATTGCTTTGACCTGTATGAACCTTGCGCCTGGGATCTGCCTCTAGGGCGTCTGGATCTTCCCCTTTAAGGTCTGTCTGACACAGGAAAGGACCAATTCTTTGTTGGCCAGTGTCTACTAAACCTAGGTGGCTGTACTTGTAAAAAATCTTTGACAGTTTGCATAGATTTAGCTTTGTCCTCCATTTTCTTTAACACCTCTTCTGCCTTAACACCAAACAAAGTATCATGCTGTAAAGGTGCATCTAATAACTTTGACATGATCAGGCAGATTTTGTTCCTTTAACCAAGCATGCCTCCTAATTACAGAACCCGTAACTGCGGCCCTGCAGGAGGCCTCCAAAGAATCAAAACCACATTGCAAAGTATGATTTCTAACTTGTTCAGCTGCATGCAATAAATCCTGCATTTCCTTGTTTTCTGCACATTCAGAGTTTAACAACATTTTCTGTTTAAGCAATGCCATGACATGTTGCTGATATTTGAGCATAAGAAACTGACAGTTTAAGGCCCTTATAGCCAAGGTAGCCAATGTGTAAACCTTTTTTCCTCAGCTATCATGTGCCCTAGAATCTGTCAGAGGGGGGTAGGGTTTTTTGCAGTGGAAGCCTTAACTCCTTTGGGACCCTGTGAAATAGTTTCTGGGTCTGCAGAAGGGTTTTTAAAAGGAATTTATGAGAGTCAGGAACCCTGTAATATTGGTCAGGCTTAACAGGAGCTGGAGGTAAGGAGTCAGGGGTAAGACTAGACTCCGAAAACACATCATCTACAATGTCTAACAGGTGGAATGGCTCGTGGAATGGCTCGTGGCCTGTGTTGAGGTAGTAAAAGGAAATCCCTGAGCCTCTTTTTAGATTCTGAAAAATCTTGGCTCTCCCAGTGGAAATGCTCCCTCATGGTATGTAAGGTTTCCCCAAAAGAATAATCCTCTGGAGGAGAAGCTGAAGGCATAGATTCTTCAGCATCAGAATCCTCATGGGGGGAAGAGAATATTCCTGATCAGAAGAGGAATCAGAAGAAATGGAAACCTGATCTGAAGATTCATAGTCAGTCTCTTGCCTAGGCCTCTTATCAGGAGGGGGATGGGAACCCCTGATCAAGGTAATCAAGTCTTCGGCCATTTTGAGCATCTGTTTTTTGGGCATAGAGGCCTGACCACATGGCTCTTGAGTTTGTTTCTTTGCTTTGGAAGGTGATTTAGTCTTTGCCTTTGAAGCTGAAGTCGGTTTAATATAAAGATGCTTAGGTCTAAATGCACCCTCAGAAGCCGGTGCCTGCTCAGCGGCTCCGGACCCATCTGAAGGAATAGCATCCAAAACTCCAATACCTTGAGTTTCCAGTGGCATGGCCAACTCCACATGGGAGTCGGTAGCGGCCTGCGACTCTAAAGTAGCGGGCATCAGAGGCTGCGAAAGCACCTCACTGAGAACCAGCGAACCAGCAACTGGCTTAGGAGAAGCTTCGTCGTCGGTTTTGGGCCTCTGTTGTCTATCTCTATCCTTTTCCTTGCGTTTTTTGTGAACTCCAGTAGTCGGATGGCTATCAGACGACATTTCTGGATAATTAAATAGACATCCAAAATAGTTTAAAGCAAAATCATACCGATGCTTAATAATGCGTTGGTTAAATCTAGCACAAAACCGACAACCAGAAATGCTGTGATCAGGGCCTAGGCAAGGAATATAGTAAGAATGAAAATCCTTATGAGGTATTTGCTTTCCACAAGAAATACAATTATTTACTTTTTCTGACATCAGTCTGGAGCAAGAAAAAAAGTTTCCCCAACGGGGTACTTAGCTTTATTGAAGACTTCGGATCTGAAACTCGAACACAAAAATCTCAGGAGTCGGCCGACCGGCACTTGCGAACTGCTTTTGCTTCGGGCACCGCGCAGCAAGAAAGACTGAAGAAAATGGCATTGGCTGCTTCTTTTATACCCCTGACGTCAAGGAAGGGGCGACAGCAGCCGACACAGGACCCAGGACTTTGGAATTCAGGCCGACTGAGGGCAACCTGCCAGCAGGATTACCCAAATGTAATGACTGCAACAGTGAAACACGACGAACATCAAAGGGAAATCCCACACAAGAAAGGATAAATCAATGAAAGAGGAGGGAACTGAATACTGCAACATGGAAGAGAAGGACATCTAAGGTTATGTTAAGGTCTTACACAACTATTCTATGTCCTTCTCTTCTCATGTCGTAGTATTCATAACAGTTGGGAACGTACCAAAGCTTTAGGTAGGAGCATGGGAGGTAGGTTGGGAGGCAGGGTCGATGAGACACTGTAAAACTGACCTTGCAAACCCAGCTCTGGCTCTAGAAATCAAATCTAGTTTTTAACGTTTGGTAAAAGTATGTACAGAAGATCAACTGGCAGACTCCAGAATGGAACCATAGTCAACACCCCTAAAAAAGGCGGTTGAAGCAGCAGCTGTCCTAGTAGAGTGAACCCTCACATTGGAATTCAATTCCTTTCCATGAAAGGATTAGCAAAAGGAGATTGCCTTAGATATCCATGAGGCAATTGTCCATTTTGACACTGCCTTCCCCATGGTCCTAGGGTGAAAGGAGACAAAAAGCTGGTCAGACTTTCTAATAGATTTGGTCTTGTCTAGGTAATCCCTTAGTTGTCTATGAACATTCCAGGGAATTCAAAGTTTTTTTCTGAGGAGTTTTGAGGTTGAGGGAAGAAAACGGGTAGATTAATGGTCCGATTCAAGGAGAGCTCATTAACCACCTTAGGCATGAAAGAAGAATTGGCCCCAAGGGAGACCCTGTCTCTATGAAAGATGAGATAAGGAGGGGTTAGCCATAATGGCTTGGATTTCTGAGACCCTCCAGTCAGAGGCAAGGGCCACCAGCAGTACTGTTTTCCAAGTACACAGTTTAAGTGATGTTGTGCGAGCTGGCTCAAATGGAGGCACTGAGTTTTTCAAGCAAAAAAATCTCATATTGGGGGTATAGGTCTATGAGGGGGTCTGATGTGAAGAACCCCTCTTAAGAAGAGTTTGACATCTAACCTGGATGCCAAAAGAAGATACCAAAGGAAGGCAGGTGGAAATGGCTGACAAATGCACTTTTACAGAAGAGTACGTCAGTCCTGAATATAGAAGTTCACAGAAGTAAAAAAGGAGTATGGGTACTGGAACAAGAGAAGGGTCCCAGTTTGTCCTCGAGACACCTGGAGAATCTTTTCCATTTTGATACACAATTTCTCCTGGTACTAGGTTTTCTGGCCTCCTGCAGGACATTGAATACATCCTCTGAATACAGGTGTCTGAAGGGGATTAAAATTCTATCACTCACAGGGTCAGTTTGAGGTTGAGCATCTGAGTGTGGATGGGGGAACCCCTGTCTTGTGCGAATAGGTCGAATCAGTGAGGTAACCTGTGGTGACTGCCCTTGGCTAACAGATGTAGTAGGGGGAAACCAATGCTGTCTTGGCCAAAAGGGAGTCACCAGCAGGATGTTTGGTTTGTCCCTCTGGATCTTCAGAAGGACATTTTGAATCAATGTGAAGGGAGGAAAGCATAAAGGAAGTCCCCACCCAAGAAAAGGAGAAGGCGTCCACTTTTCAAGCCTGTGGATGTGGGTTTCAAAACAGAAGCATCTGTCTGTTCTAGGAGGAGACAAATCGATCTGAGGAATACTTTGGTGAATGAGCTCCAAGAACACCTCCCTGTGAATCATCCATTCGTGAGAGGGTGCCTGCCATCACATTTTCTGTGAGGGAAGGTACACAGCTTGTACATGAATGTGTGTTTTGCTGCTAGGGACCAAATCTGAATTGCTAAGGTGCAAAGTGGACAGGACCTTGTCCCTCCCTCCTTGCTGATATACCAGAGGACAGTCATATTGTCTGGGACTACCTTTCAAGGTGTCGGATAGGAGAATTTGTTGGAATGTTTGAAGTGCCAAGAGAAGGGCCCTCAGTTCTTGGATATTGTTGCGATCCCTTTGTCTCTGTGTGGACCACTCTCACTAAACTTTGTTCTGGTTGCTGATTTCCAGAACTGCTCCCCAACCCAGATCTGATGCATCTGTGTAGAGGTGTTGTGAGGGTGGTGGGATCTGCAAGGGTATTCCTCGATTGAAGTTGATGGATGGAATCCACCATTCCAGCTCTTTTTTCAAGCATGGAAGAGAAACATCCAGAGGATGGGAGTGTTGGTACCACAGATTCTCAAAGACCCACTGGAACTTTATCATATGCAGCCTTGCAAAGGGAAGCATGGGAATCAAGGATACCATGGGGCCTACGGCCCTCAGAAATTCCCTAGTGTAGATGGTTTGGAGGGAAAGAAGAGTTTGGAAGTAATGAGTGAGGACTTCCACCCTCTGGCATGGGATGAAGGCTGCCATCTTGTCTGTTCTTATTCGGCACCCTAAGAAGACAAGATCTTGGGTAGGTGTCATTTGTGATTTTTGTTGGTTCGCTTTGAACCCTAGGTCTGCCAAGATTTTGCACACCATGTGTAGGTGATGGTAATACTAACCAAGACTGCCACTCCCTTTAACAGGTCATCTAAGGAGGGATATATTTGTATGCCCTGCATCCTGCAGTGGGCAATAACATGAGCTAGACACTTTGTGAATACTCTTGGAGCTATAAAGAGCCCGAATGGCAATGCAGAAAACTGAAAATGTAAGGAACCTATTGAGAAGCGTAGGAATTTCCTATAGCTGGGGTGAATAGAGATATGAAGGTAGGAATCTCTCAGATCCAGGGATACCATGAAGGCTTGGTTGGAGATAACGGTTAAGAGACAGGGTGACTATCTTTAAAGGTAGGCACCTTGAGAAATAGATGGAGAATAAACAAATCCAGAATTGGTCTCCAAGTACCATCCTTTCTTGGGACCAAAAACATCCTGGAGTAAATCACTTGTTTGTCTGACCCGGAGGTACTTTTTCTATTGTTCCTCGAGCTAGGAGCTAATCCAAAATTGGAGGAAAGTGGTGGAGCTGTCCCCTGGAGGGAAGGAACTGTCCACCAAGTCATATAGTAACCTTTTTGGATGATGGAGAGGACCCAAGCCTCTGAGGCGATTTTCTGCCAAGAGGGTAGAGAAAAGGTGATGTGGAGGACGGGGGTAGAAGTGGGTAAGGTGTTGGAGTCACAATGGAGGAGCTCTGACAGGGTCAGGCTGCCTCTGAAAGGGCACAGGGGTTAAAGTGGAGGAGTGTCTAGGAGTGGTTTGCTTCCTAGGGTGTCTGTCCCTTAGACTGTGGAGCAGTAGAGTGAGAAGACTGCCTCCTAACAAAACTGGGCCTTTGCGGGTAGTTCCTGTGGTATCTATGAATGAAGAGACTAGCAAAGGTTTTAAATTTTGCAACTCCTTGCCCTTTTCTTGGAGAGATTTAAGGAACTCTGCTGAAGCAGTGCCAAAAAGAGCCTTATTATCAAGTGGTGTATCCAGTAATTTGGCTTATACATCCATAGGTAGGGGCTGGAGTCTCACACCCAGGACTACCTTCTTCTGACAGAACCTGATGCTGCAGATTTTGATGATGCTTCTACAGCATCATAACTGCACTTGGAGTGCCTGGTCACCTGAGAAGCAGTAGAGAGCAGGGCGGAAAGCTGAGACTTAGCTGCAAAATCTGGCATTAATGCAGAGGCCTTAGACAGGGTATCTAGAACAAACCTAGCCAAGTGGGTTTGATGATTAATAGCTCTAATGGCTAGTGTGGAAAAAGTATAACTTTTTTTCCCCAGTCTATCCATGAATTTGCTATACTTATCTGCAGGGAATAGAGAAGTAGAAGATTTGTCTGCTGACACAGCAATGACTGCTGGGTCTGCAGGGGGATTCTTGAACAAGAACTGTTCATCCTGGCGAACCTTATAAAGCCTATCAGGATGTTTAGAAGCTGGGGGCTGAGAATCTGGGGTCTGAGATGCAGCCTGAAAGACATCATGAAAGGCTGGAAGCAGAGGAGGAACTGCAGATGGGGAAGGTTGGTCCATCTGTGGGAGTTCAAAATACCTCTTTTTAGTCTCAGAAACATCCGAGACCTGCCATTTAAAATTCTCACTCATAAGGTAATGGTGCCCCCAAAGGAGAATTCTTCCCCAGGAGAATCAGGACTAATGGTGTCCACCTTCTCAGGAGTAGCAAAGTCCTCGGGAGACTCAATTTGGGAACAGCATGTCAGGGATTCCTCAGAAGAACAGAGTTCATCCTCCGACTCTTCCAAGGACTACACAGGAGGTAGAGCTGGTTGGGGCACTTGATACTGAAGAGCCTGGAAGGCTCTGAACAAGTTCTGGGAAAAGGCTTCCCATCCAGGTACTGTTTCTGTAATTCTGCTTTTCTTTTTGTTTCCCCTTAAGAGGAATAGCAGGAGTAGTCGGTTTTGGAGCCGATGCCAGGGTGGATGGTAAGGCAGTAGTATGCCCCTCCGACGTCAAGAGCAGTGGTTCCCCCTTGCCATCAAGGCCTGATGGCTGATCAACCTGAGCAGATGTACTCTGGGTTTCAGCCAAACCAGCTTCCACCACGGTGCCCAGTTCCAGCAGTGGGACCCTGGGCTAACATCTGCCTCGAGAGTCTCACCAGTCTCCTAAGATGCAGCATGGACGTCGGGCCTAACTTTTTTGACCTTCTTCTGAGGCAGCTCCTTGGAGCTACCTACCCAACCCTCCATACCCAATGCCAAACGTCAGAGTCTTTGGTTTAATAAGTATAACTTTAAAGCAGCCAAGCGGCTACACAAAGTTTGTGTGCAAAGGACTGGCAGATGTCGCAATACATAGTTGTGGCCTTCCTCTAAACAAAACAAACACTGATTGTGCATGTCCTTATATGGAATAAGTCTTCCACAAGCACACTTTCCCTTCCTAGTTGATATGCAAGTCTGGAAAGCAAGAAGGAATATATATAATCAAAAACCCCAAAAGGGTACTTATCTGCAGCAGACAGCCAAACTAACAAATGGATTCCCGTAGCTGGTGATCAGAGGTCCATAGATCACTGTGGCAGAAAAGTTCTGGGTTGGGTACGTGCAGACTTCACTTTTATAGCAGACCGCTCTGGCATGCAACATTGCAGGTATTCCTTATCCTAAGACTTTGGTATACTGGCCAGATGTCCAGTGCTGCAGGCAGCCACCTCCCTACTGTTATGAATACTGCAACATGAGATTAGGACATCCTCTGTTACACCAAACATCTATTGTACTTGAAATATGTATAATTTTCCATTTTTCACCTCACAATCCCATTCCCAAATCCATAAACCTCTATCATATATTTTTCTGGTGTTCCTAATGTCTTTGCATATAGTCTTTAAACAGTCCTTTAATGCTTCTTTATCAACTTCAGTTCGAAACTGTACAATAAAACCATTTTTTTTTTGTTTCTCTATTAAATGTCTGTACTACATAAGAGTTGCAAGGATCGCAGTCTTTTTTTCAAACACCTGTTGAATAAAATGTGACAATAAGTCTCTTTACTAAGATGTATAAAGTTTCTTACCTCTTTAGAAGTTCCCAAAGCAGCAATCACTGCACCCCATACCTTATACCTCTGAAGTTCTCTCTTCTTTGGGTTAGGCCACATCACAATTTTTCCCACCATTTCTCTCTCTTTCTCCCACTCACTTTTGTCTTTTTACCATTTGTGCATATGATTTCGTCTTTCCTACGATTTCTCTCACCTCTTTCTCTTGTATTTTATGCATAATTTCGCCCCAAGAAACTGCCAGTTCACTTTCTAGTACACTCGGGCTCATAACTTCTTTTAGATATACATCCCACAACCCTCATGACTACACAGTTGTAATTACACATTCCGATCTTGACCCATCAAATAGACCCTTTTGAAGCGTACTCAAGAGCCCTGTGAAGGTTTGACCACTTTCATTTCAACATTTTTCTTCACTTTAGCTTCCTCCTTCGCTTCCCCTTCTCCACTCTTGCTAACTCATCTGATCCTCCACACTTATTTCCCTTTAATGACTGGTAGCTACGCACACACAATGTTGAAAACGGAGAAAGCTTAGCTTAACTCCAGTCCCCTTCTATTCTCCTTCACACTCCTTTCCTGATGTCAATTAGGACGAAGTCATATTGGCATGTTCCAAAATTAAACACACCACACTCTTCTGCAGACAAGGGATATCATCAGCACTCATGCAAGTTAAGGCCCACCTATTAAAAGTCTTCCACTAGAATCTTTCCTGTGGTTAAGTCTTCAATGTGTAGATAACAGCAGTTGTGCTGCCCTTATGTAGAGGTGGTCCCTCTTCTGACCCTGGAAATTACAAGACTAGACTATTAGTTTCACTCATACATATTTGCAAGATCATAGAACATATTATAGCTGAACTAAAAGACAATGGTACAGGTGACTTTATACCACTTTACCTTTGTAAAAGGCAAATCATGTCAGCTCAAACAGGTTGAGTTCCTGGATAAGGTACATACAGTCCACAATGCTTATCTGGTCCTTGCATGATCTTTGACGATTCCCACATGCTGAGATTATTGAAAAACTGTCCTGATGCAACATTACCCCATACGTATTTTGATGGATCAGTAACTGGATGTCTGACAGAGTCCATACTGTTAAAGCTAGGGTATTTGCTCTAGACAGAAAAATGTCACTCCTGGTGTCCCACAGGGCTCGGTCTTATATCCGAACTTCTTTATTTACTCCGGTTACATAAAAGCCAATATTGAGGAACTAGGGCTAATCAAGTTTGCTGATTGCAAATTGGGTGCAGTTATTAAAATCCCATTCTGACATTCCATTTTTATTTCTTTGTGCAATATATATTTACAGATATTCCAAGTGTAATATTTATTTATTATATAATCAGTATTTAACTCACTCAAGTGCAATATTAGACAAATAACTTAAGCATTTCAATCTGTAGGGTGTTTTGTATTTAACAGGGTAGTTAAATTAACTCGGGAGGATATTCTTTTTGTATACAATTACTGGTAAATATATCTGCTCTTTCTTGTGTGCATTGGGAGTAGTACTGTACTTGTTAGTTATGTTTATTCCTCAACTTGTATGTGTTGTTTCAAGAATTGAGCTGATGCATAAAATTTTATTTAGGCTACACTTGTGTACCTCTAAATGACAATAAAGTTTATTCTGACCAAACAAATACTTGGGGCATCATGGGCTTACCATCAACACCAAAAAATGTGGCATAGCAAAATAGATGCGAGATTTACTGCTGGAAACTGCTTACAATACAAATGTTATCAGGAACTTGGGTACATATGTTAATAAAAAGACATTCTTTTGAACACCACATCTCTGTCATGGTTAGAAAATTTTTCTACTTTGCATAATTTATCCTTCGTGGTATCTCATCACAGTCCAAAGAAACTAAAGTCCCATTTAATTAATACCTTATTAGGCCCATCATTGAAAACAATGTACCTTAGCTTGAGAGACATTTTCTCACCAAAACGATAACAGGGTTCAGTACCCTTAGTTACTCTAATACAGAGGCATGACAAGATTTTGTCTACTTATACAAATTCTTGAGTGGTGATCTCTGCTTAGCCTTCCATGCTACATGTGACCCAGCACTCTTTGAACTCTTTCACCTAAACAGAATCAATGGTGAAGCAAGTACACTTTCTAGAGAACTAGACCTAAACTATCACATCAGCACCACCAGACAGTATGACAGATACTTAACCTAACTGATTCCTCATTTCTGGGATATGTTCCCCTTGCCTGTCAAGCAGAGTACTTCTCAACAACCTTTTTAAAACCAGTCTGGATGACTGGATGTATGTTCGCAAATCTTCACTGGGGATATGTGGAGAAAGCCTACTTAATGGGGGACACTGCTAACCTCCCACCAGCATTACGTGGTGTACCTGAACCTCTAGCTGTCCCCTGATGAAAGCTTAAGAACCTACGAACAAACAAGCAAACCAGACTACAAAAGTCAGAGCTACTGAACTACTACTTTTTGTCTTAGCAAGATGGACCTAGTACTAATCAGAACAAATGGAAACTAAGAAGATACTACAATGGACAGGCCACACAGGCATCCCTACACAGCTCAACCAAAGCAAACAGTGGTTTATGACAACTGTCCTTTGTGCACTTAACTCAAACAGTGGACACTGGGAATCAAGTTGCCTAGGAGACTAACAGTAGGAACAGACTGGCACAGTGTAGCAAGACGACTTTACTGGACCCCTACTTTTTGAAAGAAAATTAAATCAATATGCCTCAGAAACCACAGGCACATACTGTGGGATCTTAAAATCATATTGAAGTGCAAAGGCAGACCGAAATGCAACACTAAAAAGACAGACAATTCAAGCATAAGGAATGTCGGAAGAAATCCAGAATAACCAAAATTTTCATTTCACAAGACAAACTGCACAACAGTGAACAAGAGAGCTGAATCCATTGGGGAGTGAATAGTTCCCACCATTCACAAGCTGCAGGATTGACTGAAAGAAAGAACGAACTGCTAAAAGAACAATCTGGAAGTTAAACAGTGAACCATACTTTAGAGGGATGGACAAAGGTGTGGTCTTCTTAACCTCAACAGCAGACTCCTTGGTGGGACTGCACCTTTTCTTAGGCAAGCAAGTCAACCGAGAAAGAGACCAGTAGGCTCTCTCAATGTTTAGCAAAGGAACTCGAACATGATCCACCCAGCAAATGGAGACACAGAAAGATAGGGGAAAAAAATAACTATGAATACATCATATTCGGATACAGGAAAACTGCTAATTTAACACCTGGCAGGTCACAGAATATTTACTGAGAGTTAGAATACAAATACTTGAACAGTACTCAGCTACATTGTAAGTTCCTGACAGACCTGAACATTTCCCAAGATAATGCGTAATTTATACAATAAGAAGAGATTCCAGTTAAAAATATAGAGTTTTAACAGTGACAGGCTTGAAGAGGAAAGCCATTAGTAAACATTGTGTATAAAAGCACACAAACTCGACTTAGTAGAGATCTCAGTACCACAAAGTAAAGAAATAGCTTTGTCTGGGTGTTTACACATGGACAAAACGTCTCAAAATTAAGGACGACTTTAGCAGAAGAACATGTGACTATTTACCATGCATTATACATACACAATGAATTGCTCTTTTATGCTCCTACCACCACATTCTAACTGAGCTAAACACAACCTCTACAATGACAAAAAAAAAAAAAAACACTTAAGTTATTACAAATGTATTAACGGTTTTAAATTAGACATCCCCATATAATGGGAGCATGATATATGCACAGTACATAATGTAAACCAATAACAAGATACCTCCAAAAAGTTAAAAAAAAAAAAAAAAAAAACTTCCCTCAAACCATAATCCAAACCAAAGAGGGAAAAGGTCATATGACAAACCAAAACCCAACCATGTTACACAGTCTTCACTCCCCAATACCTTACACTTCCTGTGGTGGAAACCCACGGAATATAAAAGGCTATATGCAAATTACCCCTTAAGGATATATTAATTTATCGGCTCCATGGCTCCTGAATACACATGACCTACTACTGTTTAAGATTATGTATATCAGCGCAAAAATGAATACAGCAGCTGCACTTGTTTTTCACCATTTCCTAAAGTTCAGTGGTGGCTAGTAACTAGCCTAATCCTATTGTCACATAAAATAATAATTTTATGTGAAAATATGACAAGAGTACTGCACTGCCATGGCCAATGCTTAAAACATTTTGTGATAAGGCTCTGATGTGCAGTGTGTTGAAGAGGGTAGACATTAGGATACCCAGTGTGTAAAACCACAGTAAAACTACACTTGTCCATTGTAATATCTTCTCCGTCTCCATTTTTCTGATTAGTCCAGAGTGCTCTCAAGAGGTCATTTGTGTACATATATTATATATACACACACATACACATATATAAATACATTTTACATATATATATATATATATATATATATATATATATATATATATATACACACACACACACACACACACACACACAATACATATACAATATATATGCATACACACACACATATATATATATATATATATATATATATATATATATATATATATATATATTACACACACAATTTCATAGTCATATATTGGTTTCCCTTTCCACCCATTAGACTAAGAATTATGTTTTAGCTGTTACCACCTTTTTACATTGACATACCCATTCTACCTTCCAAACTGCATATGTATTTGATGTAGGAAATGGGTATGTCCTTTATTTATTTATTTTTCAGTATGCCTTTTGTGCTGCTTAAACAGGCTGTAACAAAGTTTAGCTTGAGAGAACAGCTGCGCATAAAGTACTTAATGGACACAACTTTAAGCATTTCCGAATGTCTGTTCACTGTCATTTTATTTTTAATTTAATTTATTTTATTTACAACAGTTTCTTCTAGTTTGTTTACTGCAAGAGGAGATCAGCAGGAATCCCTAAACTGACATCATCACTATGCTAGCTGTGATGACGAGTCAATGCAGCGTTCCACAATGTTGTAGGAAATGGCTCCAATTTTGAAAACATTGTACGCAATGTTGGAGTGTGTGTGTGTGTGTGTGTGTGTGTGTGTGTGTGTGTGTGTGTGTGTGTGTGTGTGTGTGTGTGTGTGCTTTCAGCACATAGTGAAGAAGCCTGACTTTACAATGTCCAGAGTGGCTCAGCCTGATAAAGTTAAGTGCGATCTGCTCCACATGATCTTTAGGTCTTAGAGTATATTCAGGCCAATAAAGCCAAACTCCACTAGCTGTAGACATACTTCAGCCTCTTTTTGACCTTGTCAGTACAGCACAGGTGGATTGTTTGGCTACAGTTCAGAAACATAGACCTTAAAAATCAAACTCGATGTCCCTACATTCTATAACACATGCCACACAGTCTGCCCTTATATGGATTCTTGCCTTTAATCATTATTACTCTATATAAAATCATGTGCAAATACACATGCAATGCACTCAATCATACCAAGTCAAAGCATGGTGGGTACTGTACCTGACTAATTATTTTTTATTTCATCTTTAACATGAATTTTAAAGTTACTCATTTTTAAGCAATCTACAACAAAAGAAGTTAAGGCCAACTTTTTTTTTTATAGTACTTACTGCCGAACCACTTTACAAAACTGTACCAACAAAACACATAAAACATCCAATAAAACAAAATCATAAAAAGGGAAATAAAAGAATCTGTACAACAATAATGAAATTAATCTACAAAATTAATATTTGGGACTATGAGCCAAAGACAGTGAAAAAGCAACACAGTAGCTAGATGTTTATGTTCACCAAAAATGCGGGTAAATGAATTATGCAGTCTTCAAAATGCGGCAAAACATAGGAAAAAAAAAAGACATGCAAAGAAAAAAAGAAAATAGTAGTGATGAGCACAATGAAGAAGTGCAAAGTAAAATGTCTGCTAATAAACATCACAACCATAAAAATGTCAGAGACCTTTCAAATGTAAAATCACATCAACACTGATACACCATTTAAAGATATTCTTCAAGAAAACTATCCTTGAAAGATTTTTTTTAATCCACCTGTTAAAAAAAAAAAAATGGGATTCAATAATGACTACACTAAATGTACATCGTTCTGAGTGAACAGACAACACACAACAGTAACTCACACCTTCTTCCACCCAATTCTAGTTTTACTACTGATATTCTTGCAGCTGTGAATATCGACAGGAATTCATAAAGGTTACTACAAAGTGTAGAGTACATGCGCACTTAAGTGTAATCTTTCTGAGTGACTAGAAAGTACAAAAAAATGCGTTAAGAATGTTCTTGAATACATATTGTGTACACTTAATGCAGGCTTTATTAAATCTGGCCAAAAGTCTGCTCCCAGAAATGGATACAGTCTTTTAATGCATTTTTTGAAAGCCATCAAAATGAAAGCATCATAGCTAAGAAGCCCTACAGAGAGAAAAGTATGGTGACTAAAAAAGAACTGAAGTACAAACTACAAAGATACAATCCTAAAAGATTCCAACTTCTGATCATGTAATACATAATTTTGCATAGAGTAAAAACAAAGACAAGAATCAATATATGGGTAGGCTGTATGGTGTGTTGTAGCATATGGATATCAAGAGACAGCAGCTCCAATAGATGCAGAACTACCAATGGGTCTCAGAGGGTAACAGCAGGGATTACTGATTTTTGCCATCAGCAGTCTTGGACCCAGAATTATAAAGATGATCCATGAAGATGGAGAAGTGCATCCATCAAAATAAATGAGAATCTGCTGACACAGCAGTCCAAAAAGACAAGATGAGGGTATTTCACTGCAAGAACAAAGACAAACTGCTTTAACCCAATTGCAAGTAAAAGTTGGGCCATTCAGAACAGCCACAACTCAAAGACTATTGAATTGCAGTGACGATAAACAACCAATACAGTCAATGTTATTATCAGAACAAATGCAGTAGCATAACTAATTCATACTGTATTGCATAAAAGATATCAAACCAAGACACAAGGTAAAAAAAAAAAAAAAACAAAAAAAAAAAACAAAAACAAAAAAAAAACAAAACAAAACAAAAACATGCAAGCTGTGTCTGGGAGCCACCTACTGCCAAGCTCAGCTCAATTTTTTTTTCTTTAGAAAAACAAAACAATTACCAGCTAAATACATACCCAAGAACAATGCCACCATGTCAGCAAGATCCCTTTCTGATTTAGTTTAGAAATAACGGGAGAGGGCATTAAAAATGTTTACATCAGCAAAACAAATGTGCTCTTCACGACGGGTAAAGTACTGAACATCTGATTTTCACCAAAGTCTTTTTTTTTAAACAAAAAAGGGACAAATAGGAATGATTCCGTTGTACCAAGAGATTTGATGTGTATGGTCCCCAAATTCAAAACCCTCAGACAGTGAGAGTCTCACCATTTTGCGTTAGAAAGCATCTGTTTCTATTCCTAATTAGATTAATGAAGTAATGTCCTGTCTTCAAGTACTATACTGTGATGATTTATTAAACAGCCATACGTTACATGCAATATCTACATTTATACACACACAATGCTACAGATACGTATACACAGTCTTTCACAAAATAGAATTCTCCAAAAAAAAAACAAAAAAAAAAAAAACAAAAAACAAAAAAAACAGTACTCTTGTTCATGTAATCAGTTCTTTAACCAGGGAAAAAAAATGAACAAGCACAGGAATCTGACTAGTTCCAACTTCACCAACACGAGTGCCGAGGAAAAATAAAAAACAGAAAAACTAGTAGCCTTAAAACTTTGTTGATGTGCTCAATCACAATCATTTCCAAAAATGATGAAACCCAGTTGGTGTTCCAAAGCAACAAGCCTTTATTCTTCACATACATGCAATTCTCTTTTTTTCTGATTTTTTTGTTACCGAGGATTGCTCAGCTGTGATGAATAAAGGCTTGTTGCTTTGGAACACTACCTGGGTTTCATGAGTGGCGTTCGAAAGACATGCGTGAATGGGCATGTCTTCGTTGAAGGTTGGGCGTCGAGCTGGCACCTCGGCACCGTAAAAATCTGCCAATCATTAGCAGACCGGAGTTCCGCTGTGGCGACCCCTAACCATGAAAAGCCTAAAGAAGAACATTGTGACTGAGTACATCAATGAAGTTTTAAGGCCACTACTTTTTCTGTTATTTTTAATTTCTTTTGTTTTTAATTCTTTAACAAGGTGTACTTTTTTAAACCATTCTGCTTCAAACTGAAAGGCTGCTCAAGTCACAATTTAAAGCAAATGGTTGTTATTGCAGTTTCAAGTAAATAGTCACAACGAAGCGACCAAGGAACACTCTGAATCCTTTCAGCATCAACTATATATTTATTTTATTTTTAATTTTTAAAACAGATAAGATGGTGAGCGCTTTCGCTTGGTCCATTCTACAAGTTGATACAGAAATCAGTGAGATTGTGGGCGAGAGACCCAGGTTTCTTTATAAGAAATGGGAAGAATTTGAAGAAGTTACTCTGCTATGAAAAGAGCAGTAATGATATGAACAGCAATGTAGGAATTACCCTACCACCATCTGGTAGCTGTAGTTTCTTCTCTCTGATTAATACTTCCAGCTTTTTTCATCATCCTGACCTCAATAGGGATTTTGTGTTTCATGCCGATGCTAATTGTAGAACCTCCAATGTTGTTTACCTAGCAGAATGTGTTACTTGCAACTCATTCTATGTTGGTAAGACCAACAGGGTCCTACGTGATAGGATCAGAGAGCAAATGTATAATGTTAGGAAAAGATCGGAGCATAATGCACTCTCCAAACATATTATACAGTTTGGTGACACACATTCTTTCACATTCAGGGTTATTGAGAATATTATACCTACCCTTAGGGAAGGTGATATTAGTAATCATACAGAATATAGAGAAACGAACTGGATTATCATTCTTAGAGCAGATAGGGGTAGTGGGCTTAATGAGAGTGCATCCATTAAGCTCCTGTTAAAGAAAAGAAGATTCCAGAAATTATAGTTCTTGCCCACCTTTTTATGCTTATTTTTATGTTATGTATATATATATATATATATATATATATATATATATATATATATATTATTCTTTTAGATGTTTGTAAATCTATGGTTATATGTTTTCGCTTAACATTTGATAGAGTGTTTATTGTTCTGGTTGGTTATCTTGTCATATGTTTTATTTTTCGTGTATTACAGTTTTAAGAACCAACTAGTATTTTAATTATTGTGATGATCTGATTGGTGCATGGGTCTTTGAATTCTTATAAATGAAGCACTCTTTTTTGAATGTTTTATTGGTCTGATAAAGCTTAAATGCGAAAGCGCTCACTGTCTTATCAGTTTTAAAAATTAAAAATAAAAGAAATATATAGTTGATGTTAAAAGGATTCAGAGACTCAGTGTTCCTTGGTTGCTTCGTTGTGACTATTTACTTGACATTTTTAGTACTCCGAATCAGAGTCTGAACTTGGATGGCAAAGTATTGAATTTTGACACTAATCTGGTTTTCAGGCAAAATACCGTCCAATTCACATGGTATTCCATTCTCCAATTAAGTCCCATCACAAACTTGTAAACTTAGTTGTCAAAATCTCTACACCTTCCAAAGCAAATGTCATTGAATTTAAGGACTTTGAGTGCACAAATCTAAAATTGTGCGATTAAAACTCTAAATTCACACATGGTTGCATTACCAAAGATGTTGACGCACAAGTGCTTATGCAGACAAAAACCTACTCCCATCTGGATAAAATACTTTAACTTAGCTACCCCAAAACAAAATGGGAAATCTAAGAACAAATCAGTGGTGGTCCACAAGAGCAAATAAGGTATATGGTAAAAAAAAAAAAAATCTTAAAATACACAGCAAAATTTAAGTTCCTCAAATAAGGGATAACATCAAGAACTTAAAAGAATTGAAAAAGCCCAACAGAAAAACAAAGGCATCTTGTGAACTCGGACTAGCACTGGAATCCAAAGATGCCACAAATCCTTCTTCACTTATATCAACATTATTCAGAGCTCATTCAAATTGAAAACATACACAGTTCCAGTGGATACTGCCAACACACTAGCAAATTGAATGCAATGTTCACCCTGCAGACAAATATACAATTCCTACATATCTCTGAAGGTCTCCGACGCCCACTTATCACCCAAGAACATTTAAAGTACTTTCTACAACAAAAAATACATCCTCCATGGGACCTGATAATATACCAGTCTATCTAATAAAAACATCACTAAACAAGTCCTGGCAGACCTATTCCTTAACCTATTTAGTCTAAGCTTAGCAACTAACTTTGTCCCCATGGTATTGTACAGTTGTGGGGATGCCACTTCACAAGTGCAGCCCCCACCACTGATCCAGGAAAGTACAGACCCACCAGTCTAATGAGTCTCATATTACAAGCAATAACTCAGACATCAAAAATCTTATCAAACTTGACCCTCAAGCTTCCTCTCTGAAATCTGGTAGCTTCTTCAAAAAGGTAACATACGCAATGGAAAAAAGGCACACTGTCCATACAGGCTATCTTGACCTTGCCAAAGCATTTGATATTATACCCCAGATCAACATAATAAACTAAATGTACTCAAAATTAACCCCTATGGAGTTATATGGACTGCAGATCATTTGTAGGCCAGAACCCACACAATGAGGGTGGAGGGTGCTTCTGCACAGAACAGGACGGTGACCAGTAGAGTTCCCCCAAGGATCAGTTTTAGGACCTCTACTTCTCTGATCTCCAAATCACAAACAAGAATCTCTGGTTAATCAAGTATGCAGATGATTGTAAACTGCATGTCATCCTCAAGTCCTCCTCCAAAACATAGGTAAGTCCAACATGAGCTTATATTTGCTAACAAATTGTGTACTAAAGAGAGACTTAAATTAAACACTAGAAAGTGTAATAATGTCACATTCAGTAAACAATCCCTGCCTCAAGCATACACTATAGACACCATCCTACTCCAAACTGAGAATGTAGTGAGAGATTTTGGAACATGGGTGGATAGTTCTCTCTCATTTGACCATCATTATGCAATGGTACTTAGAAAGTCCTTTTATCGTGAGCAACTCATTGCAAAGATAAACCTTCAAGATGAAAAGAAGTCCATACCCAAAGACTCAAGATGGCTGCACACTGATCAACAGCTTAATTTCAGCTCTCCCATTGTGAAAAAAAGAAGCCAAAGCTAGCAATTCTGCCTATTTTAATAAGATTCAATTATTGGCTAGTAAGTACACTGCTTGGATGCCAGCAAAGAAGAAACTTCACCTTTTTCTAGTTGATTTTCTTTCAGGCTAAGAGAAAACAGTGAATGGGAAGAATCATGAAGCTGTTCAGCAAAAAGGAGTACAAACTGTTTCCAATAACTTAGAAGAAAAATAAATAAATCAAATATTTTCAGAGCTAATTAAAATAAATGAAACAAAGGACTATAATCAACTCAAAAAACAAAAGGCGGGAAAAAAATGGAAACAAGCTTTAAACAACTGTTCAGATGAACTGAAAAAATACAAAAATCAGAGGTCAAAATGAAGAAGAGGTTGGCTAAGTATGAGAAGAGGAGCAGTTTCAAAAATGGCAGAGTTAGGGGACAGAGCACACAGAAAACAAACTTGAGATTTTTTGCTGTACCACAGAAATTGGAAGGGATAAACCATATAAATTTTTTGAAAGCACAAACAAACAACTGGACTGGTATTCCACAGCAGGACTTTAACTGACAGGGTACATTGTGCGCATGCTCCAAATCTGGCCATAAGAAAGCAGTCAAGACCTGTGTTAGTAAAGATGCAAATCCTACCATCAGAAAGAGTTGATTCTTACAAAACTACGGCAGACGGTTGAAGTATTAAAAACTGGAAACAGCAGAGTGTTTGTGGAGAATGATTATTCACTATACACCAGGCAAAACAGAAGCAAATTTAACACAGCACTCAGAGAATGTTGAAAGGGAGATGTGAGATTCAAGCTGCTGTAGCTGTATCCAGCTGTCCTCAGAATATTTTTTTTCCTAGAGGATCAGTCATTTTTGATGCAGAAAAGGCTAAAGAGGAAATACAAAAAGTCTGTCCAACAAAAAAAAAAATAGCTAGTCTCAATCTAAGCTAGCAGCAAATATCTAGGTTGTAAAAACAGGATGGCACCCTGGAGTTCATCCACATCAAAGTCTCCACAGACAAGGTTCAATCCAGAGCTTATCTAAATAATCCCGTCTTGGTTTGTGATTGTGCAGTATCCTGTTAAAAGAAGTTTTTATTTGAACCTATATTTTATTTTTACCACGGTTTTTCACTGTTTGTAGGAAGGAAAGGATAGCTTGTAGACAAGAACATTTAATTTGATTTATATGTTGTTGTTTTACCTTTAATTTTCACTGTTTGCTGTTCAAAGAGAGGTTTTAGACAAGCAAAATCTAGCCATCACAAGGACCCTAATCAGTTATAAATTAACACAGACCGCAGGAGAGGGCAAGCCAGAGCTTTTCTATACAATCTTTTTTGGTTTGCGATTTATCTTTACTGTTAAAAAGAGGTGCAACCGTAAGCGAAAGTGAGCAAAGGAATTCCAGCTTGTGTGTGACTTACTTTCACAACTTGTACGATCAGAGCAACAACTTTACTATACTTAATATTTAGTTGTATATTGTTTGTGTAATTTTTCTCACAGATGTTCATTTAAATTCTCTTTTTATTCTGTGGTAACTGATTTTGATTACTGTTTTTTTTAGACGTCATTTGCACCTGGTTTCTTTAAATGAGTATGCCATCAATGATTTACTAAAAGGACAAATATGTTGTACAGTGTACTAAAGGCCATGTATATTTAAAGGTAATATCCGTTAACACTGGTGATGCGTGTTCCTCGCGACAGCAATTGGATGATTTACATACCATTATTATTAGTAAATCTAGACTTACTGATGATGATTCCACTTGTGCAATTGGCATCGTTTGGAGAACTGTTACATATATTAATGACTGGACTGATGAGATAAATAATGTTAGGCAAAGAGCAAATATGACACATTTAGGAAAGAAAGTGTCTATTGTCTGTAAAGATCACTCATCCTCTACTGACTGAGAAACATTACTGTAAGACAAAAAGAAAAGCAAGACAGACATTGACAACATGGCTCAAGCTGTGATGTACAAAGCCAGCTAGAGGAGAATTGTATGTTTGCAAATGTAATAAGCAATGAAAACAGTGGGATTAATAATGGTGATGAAGATCATTCCTTTTTAACAACTGATAGAGCAGATATTACTGAATTAGTAAGATTCTTCAGATCTGGTCAGAAAATATATTCTTGCAACTACGGATTCAATTATTAGAGAACTGATACTTACAGAGACTATAATGAACATAGACAGTGTTCTACTTTCCAGGAGCAAAAATACAGGATGCGAGACACACCTTAGAATGCCTTAATATTTGTTTTATTCATGTTGGTACAAATGATCTCATCCACAAGGACTCTGACTGTAAGAAGGGAACCTACAGCCCTCTTAGACAGCACAGCTTGTACAGGATGTATTTTCACAAACCAAATACAGAAAGGAGAATCAGGTCACCATGAATGAAAATAGTTTTGGATAAATACCAATATGAAAAAAAGTCCTGTTAAAAAAAAGTGTAGAGCATCCAAGCCTGATTTTGGGCATGGCACACATGTTCAGACAGGATGGCATGCACTTGTCAAGATCAGGGAGGAGAATTTTTGCAGCAGATATTTTGCAATATTTGACAACACAAGGCAGGATTGTTGCCAGACTGAACATTTAACAACCGCTATGAACGAAAAATAGTGCAGTGATGTAATTTATACAGATTTAACTTCAGCATTTGACAGGGTCATACACAAAACACTGATCAATAAATTAGAATAACTAGGTATATAGATAGCTGCATGGCTTGCACATTGGACATGGCAAGTATAATACATTAATTGGATGGGTGAACTTCAAGGTTACAGTCAGGGTGTCCCACACAGCTCTGTCATAGGCCCATACGCCCGTTTAGATTGTATCTTTTTCATGTGAGGTGTTGTGTTCCACAGTCTATATGCACATGACTTGTTACAGATAGAAGAACTGGACTAAAATTGATCAGTTAAGCACAGGAGAACAACATGCTGATAACTACATAAAAAAACTAAGCATATGACACTTCCAAGACAGCTGCACACTGATCAACAGAGCTTTACTTCAGCTCTCCCAGAGGGAAAACAACAAACTGAGAAACTACAGCCAGAGATACTGTCAATTGAGTAGACTACAGTTACTGACTATTAAATACACTGCCTGGATGCCTGCAAACAAAAAACTAAGAGAACCTGAAAGAAAATCAATTAGAAAAGGTGAATAGAAAACACTGACTGGGAAGAATCTTGCAGCTGTTCAGCAAAAAGCAGTGCACACTCTGGCTTTGGTGCAAGACATAACTCCTAGTAATCTAGAGGAAAAAAATAAGTCAAACGTGCTCAAAATTGATTAAAATAAATGAAACACTGAAGGAGTATACGGACTCAAATAACAAAAAAGCTGGAAAATGGAAGAAGATTTAAACAGACGTTTAGATTAGCTGTTAAAACGGCAAAAAATCAGAGACTGAAATGAAGAAATGACTGGCTGAGTATGAGACTGCTCGAGAAAAGAGGTTTCAAAAAATGGTAAAATTAGAGAACAGCATGCAAGGAAAACTTGAGATTTTCTGCTATACCAGAGAAACTATAAGGAACAGACTGCATTAATTTTATGAAGGCACAAATATGCAAATTGACTGGTGCTCCACAGCAGGAACCATTACTTTAAAAGGGCACACCATGTGTGTGCTCCAAATATGGCCATGAGAAAGCAGCCAAGACCTTTATTAGTAAATATGCAAACTTACCAGCACAGAGCTGATACTGACAAAACAGTGGCAAAAGGGCAAAGTATTAAAAGTTGGAGGCAGAAGAGCATTTGTGGAAAATGAAACTGTACACCAGGCAGAAAAAAAAACAAATTTATACCAGTAATCAGGGAATGATGAGAGGCAGGTGTGACATTCAAGCTGCTGTACCCAGCTTTCTCCAGAATATTTTTCCCAGAGGATCAAAGTCATGTCTTGATGCAGAACAAGCTAAGAAGGAAAATAAAACATTTGTCCAACAAAACATGAGCCATCAAGCAGGAGAGGACTCTTATTATCATAGAAGATTACTAAGCTATCAACCATGAGGCCATTTTAAGCAAAGCCGTTTCATCCCAATGTAACATCATAGACATGCTAGTCAGTACCAAAGATTGCATTTAATGATGACTGCCCATGTCCAGGAGGTTGTGGGCTCTATCCCGGGTAAGAATTTATGGCACTCCATCCACTTGTTCAAGTTCCTCTTGAACAGTGTCATAGAGGTGCTCCGTTTCACATGAATTGGTAGCCTGTTCCAAAGACACGGCAGTTGATGGGAGATAAATCTGTCCCTCCAGCATGTCCTATTTAAGCCGCAGGCCAAATTTAGGTCACTGGAACACATAGCTTTAGTACCATTTGATTTACAGATATGCGGCAAGTTCATTAGGTTTGGGTTTTGGATCGCTCCATAGGTCAGGCACAAGTCTCCTCTAAGTCTATACAATATGGAGTGTAGTGACAGGGACTTTAGTCAGTCTGTGTAAGGCATATGCTGGAGCCCCTTGATCTTCTTTGTTAGAAACCTCTGAGGTCTCTCCAATTGCTGTAGGTACTTAGCATGGTACATGCCAAACGGGGTGTTATACTCAATTATAGGACAGATAAGTGCCAAGTATAGGGGGTTATAACTTCTTTTGCTCTTGAGGTGATGCCTTTACTAATCAAGTGTACTACGTAGAAAGCTTTCCTTACTACAGCTGACACACTTTGGTCGAAGTTACGGTCACAGTCAACATATGATCCCAGGTCCCTTACCACTTCATGGGTATTTAGGGTTGATTTGACAGTGTGAGGGGACACCATTTGTGCCGAGGGGAATGATGATGCATTTCTTTGCATTCAGTTTGAGACAGTGACTAATACACCAGTCGCTGGTCCGTGTGAGACCCTCCTGGAGTATACTGATATAATTTGGGGATTGAATGATTGTACCTAGTTTGCAGTAGTCTGCAAACTTGGTCAGCCATAACCCCTTAGTTTTGACCTGAACTTCTGAGAAGTACATATCAAAAAGTAAGGGGCCCAGCACTAACCCCTCTGGCACCCCACTAGTAATAGGTCTGCTGGTTGATGTGGAGTCCCCAGCTTTGATAGTGTGCGTCTGGTCTGTGAGTCAGTTGGCAACCCATCTTACAACGATGGGGTTTACATTCAGTTTGCTAAGTTTATGGGTAATGCCTGAATGTGTGATTGTCGCAAAAGTATTTGCCAGGTTGAGGTATGCTGTGTGCACAGATTTACCCTAGTCAATGGCCTTGGTCACATTTTCAAAGAAATCCACCAGATTTAAGAGGCAGGACCTGCCCTTCACGAAGCCGAATTGGGTAGGATCCAGGGCTTTAAGGTCTCCTATGTCTTCATTTAGGAAGTCCATAATGGTATGTTCCAAGACCTTACAGATGAGACTGGTCAGGCTTATGGGTCTGTAATTTCTCCAGGTCTGTTGGGCAAGGGAATGACATTTTCACCAAACCTATCCACTAGCAGGTTTGCCATCTCTGTGAGGTCAGTCAGTGTAATACCATTGGCCACAAGTTCTGCTTGGGTCCTACCCTTTAGGTTAGGTACGTAGCAGTAAAAGGCCTTATGGTTATCCTTGGCTGTACTTGCCAAGTGTCTCTCAAAGAAGCCCTTGGAGGATTTGAAAAGTTGTCTTGTCCGTTGAGGCTGAGAAGGCTGTTTTTCTGTTGTTGGGCTCTTGCCTTTGTATTCTTGGACAGCAACTTTTTGCATTTACTGTAAAAGATTGTTGATGCTGGATGTCCACCATGGCAGCTTGTTTTTACTTGGGGCTCTGGCTTTGATTCTTTCTGGTACGGAAAAGTTTATACACTTATGCAAGCAATTGTACATGGCTTTAGTGTAACCTTCAGCATAGTTACCACATCCAGCCTGGGGTGGGGATGGAATGCATTTCTAACTTCGCCTAGGACAAAATAGTTTGCCTTGGTGAAGTTTATTAGTCTGATTCCCCCTTTCTGAGTTCTGGTGTTCGTGCCAGCTCAAAGGTGACTGATTTGTGGTCAGTTGTAACTAATGAGGGTCCAACAGTTGTGGCGGTGCATCTGTTTGATATGTTCTCATTCTTCTGATAATAAAGCACACAGACAAAATTTGCCAGTGAAATTTTTTCGACTGTACTAAAGGGAAATGCTTGAGAAACAAGAGAAAAACACAGGAGCTGACCAGAAGAAATCGGAAGCACAGTAGAAATTAGCCAGAATCTGGATTTGGGAGATGGAGATGAACAGGAAGACGACCAGCAACATGCAAACGTGAATAAATGTTTTGTAAGGACTCTGGCGGGAAGGAAGGAGAAATGAAAAAGGTAACTGTAAGTAAAACATTTTTTTCTTAACAGTATCTCTGAAACTTTACACAATATAAATATCACATTTTACAGTACAGTATTTTAGTTGCTCCTGTACATAAGGTTATTAAAGTAAACAGATGCCTTTTTTTTTTTTTTTTTGGCATTAAGAAATGTAGGCATTACAGTGCAGAAAGAAAAGCTAGATAAAAGCATGCTTAAGTTAATAAGCTGTATCTTCATTTGATGAACTGGGTGTAAAAGTACATAGATTACAACACATGCAGAGCTGATATGTTTTCTATTAATCCACAAATTCTAAGTGGAAACAAGAAAGTATGAGAACACAAATATAATGAAAAGCTTTCCTTTAGCAAAAAAATGTTTCAGCTCGTCTTTCAGGCTGCAAAAAAAAAAAAAAAAAAAAAAGACTTCATTTATCTTTTTTCTCTTATCCATGGCAGCAAGCTAGCTGATAAGAGGGCAATAAAAGATAGAACACTGGTTTCTTCATGGCTAAAAGAGAATGATTTCTGAAAGTATGCAAGTAGCTTTCACATCTGGGGATGGTGAATAAAGTTAAAAAAGACACCTGTGTTGTAGGCAAAAAATGGTCACAAATGATCCTATTTTGGTTGATAAAAATATGCCCAACCTATATATAAAAATAAAGGAACTAAAAACGTCATAATTGAAGATAAACATAGTTATGCGTGTTTGTATTAAGTCAATAGGTCATGTGAGATTCTTGGGGGGTATGTTTTGTTTCTTGTTTGAGCGTTTTTAGTAAAACTAAAAAAGTCTTGCATGGATCTTTGCTTGGAAGTGTTTGAGGTATTTTTATACCTAAACAGACCCTAAAGATTTTTCTCTCTGAGGCAGATTGCAAATGTTGGAGGTGTGATGGGGTACAAATGTAATTAGGAACATTTGTTAGGAGTGTAATGAGTTGGCAGACTTTAAAAATTCCATGTAGTCTATTCTAAACGGACATACTGGTTGAGCAAATTGGTTTAACTAAGGAAATGTTTTTGAGTCATTATACAGAATTGGAAATGTCTAAATATAGTAAAACTTTGCTAAGTTTAAAGGAGAACCACACCCACAGATTCAAAAAACATGTTTATTTCATCATGGTTTGGCGTTTCCTACATTTTAGCACAACTCTGGGACTATTTACAGGTTTCTAAATATTTTTATACATTATTTCTGAGTCTGACCACATGGAGTCTCGCATCTTGAAGTAATTCTGATTGTTTAGTCTGCCTCTAAGAATCCCACAATGCAGTGCTCGTCTGTAAAGTTACATCATGCAGGCCTCTTTCTTCCTAAAGCTCATGTCACTGCATTGATTTTACATGCATACACTGCTGTTTTTCAGTCAATTCGTTTTAAGTATAAATTCATGCTGTTCAATGACTACTTAAAACACAAAACAGTTCAAATGGAACAGAACAGACTTTCATAGGTTCACGGATTCATAGGTAGGTACTAGGCTATCGGCCCAAGGGCCTATGTAAGCCTAGCCAACAAAGTTCCCTGGCTTACGCCACCCAAGAAAAGTAATTTTCTTGTGCCACTGTCGAGCAGAGACACAGATGTGATCCCCGGAGTGTATTTCCTATTTCCCATCCACTCCTCAAGTTTTTCTTGAAGAGTGCTAATGAAGAACTTTGCTTGACAAAGATGGGTAGCCTGTTCCAGAGTATGGGAAGTCTCTGGGACAGGAATCTATCCCTCCAGCATGTCCTGTTTATTGTGGTGACAAGATTTAGGTCCCTAGAGCATGTAGCTCAGAGGGATTGGGATTTCTTTAGGTGTAGCATGTCCAACAGCTCTGGGTTTGACATAGCTTTTTATGTTAGGCAGAGATCACCTCGGAGTAGGCGATATGCTAAGGAGTAAAGCTGGAGTTTTTTGAGGCAGTCAGTGTAGGGTATTTGTTTGAGGCCAGTAATCCTCTTTATGAAGTACTTCTGTGGCCTTTCCAGCTGCTGCAGATGTCTTGTGAGGTACATTCCAAAAGAGGTGTTGTACTCTATAATGTGTCTAATAAGTGTCGTGTAGAGGGGAACAATTACCTCTTTTTTTCCTGGATGAAAACCCTTTTATGATGAGGTGTGCCACGTAGGACTTCCTGAGTACTGTGGCGATAAAAGAAGAGACTACTGTCCACCTGGGTCCCAAGGTCTCATCACGCATTTGGTGTTAAGTAGATTGCTGCCTATGTGGTAGTTCATGGGTACAGAGTTTTTTTACCAAAAGGGATGACACTGCACTTTTTGGCATTGAGCTTTAGGCCATGATTCTGACACCAGGCATCTGTTTCAGCGAGGCCCTTCTGTAGGATGTCCACATCATTTGGGGACTTTACTATGGCTCCTAATTTGCAGTCATCTGTGAACTTGTTAGCCAGAGGCCTTCTGTGTTTGGTATCTACTTCTCTGAAGTACAGGCTAACAGGAGAGGTCCCAGTACGGAACCTTGTGGTTCTCCACTTGTCACTGCTTTGAGGTCAGACTTGGGAGTCTGCAACTTTTAGTGTGGGTTCCGTCAGTGAGCCAGTTGGCAACCCATCTTGTGACATAGGAATTTATACCTAGTTTAGTGAGTTTAGCTATAATTCCAGAATGGGGGATGGTGTTGAAAGCCTTGGTGAGGTCAAGACAGGCTGTGTGAACCACCTTACCCTCATCTACGGCTTTGGTGACTGCCTCAAAGAAGTCAATCAGGTTCCAGAGGCATGATCTGCCTTTCACAAACCTGAACTGGGTGGGATCCAGAGTTTGGAGGTTACCAATGCCTTTGTTTATGAGTTCCATGATGATACATTCCATGGCCTTGCAGACCAGGCTCGTCAGGTTAATAGGCAATTGTTTTTTTACTGCTGCTTCTTTTTAGAATGGCTAAACTGCACTTTTTTTGTGAAGCCTGAATTGTATTACTTTGACAGCTAGGGAAGTTAGGTGTGAAGGGTGATGGGAGAGGAGTCAAAGTGCTAAGGATAATTTGAGCCATTACCTGCTGTGATTGACAGCTCACAGCAGGAGACTTTACTCATGTACCGTTTCCTTGTTCTAGCCTTTACTTTCTGTATGGGTAGGGAAGGACCAGGTAGCTGTGACATCACAGCATGGGTGGGTTTTTAGGATGGTCCTGATAATGTCAATTTGTGGAGGGAACTGGACAGAAAACTACCTGTATTCAGTGGCCTTGATGACATCAATGAATTGGAGACTTTTTTCAGGGTGGGATAGTTTTTTGAAAGTGAAACCACCACAGTATATTAAGGTACTGTTCTAGTGGAGAGAAACACTCAATTTAAAATATTTTAAATGCTGTGTTGTTATTCATAGCAGGGACAATAAATAGGGAGAAAAATGACAGAGAACTTGAGCATTTAATAATAGAATCCCGTTGCGGTCCTTTAATTCTGGTGGCTGCCAAAAAAAGCACTTGCTAGAAAATGGAAAATCTAAGTCTAAACCAACTGTAGTAGAAGTACTGACTATAGTTACAGATAAAACAATTGGAAGCGGCATCTTTAGAAAAGGGTAGGAACAAATTACATAGAAAAAAATGGGAATAATACATGCAGAACACCATTTGAGGAGGAATGAGGTTTAAGAGAAGGCAAAAATCGAATAAGCTTTATAAAGTTTGACTGACAATGACTGGCTAGATTACAACTGGTGCATAATGTCTGCAATTGAAAATATGGTTTCTTTTCATTTATATAGATGTATGACTGCCTATGTATTAATGGATAATTTAATAAAGATGTTTCTTGGTTAAAAACAAATATGACATAGATCCCAATGTTGATAAGGAAAACACTGTATAAAGGAATAACCTGCCAAACATTAATGGGGGCATATATCACAAAAGCTAGAATTAGACATTTAAAAAAGCTTCTATATATACCAGGTTGGAATAATGCCTTTTCCCTATACTGGTGACTCTTTCCATATTACCTTGGAATGTTAATGGTATCACAGGTATAGACAAAAAGAATAGCACACTTGTAAAACAAAAAGAAATAGAACAAACCGAAACATAGCCAGGTTAACTATATTTATTAACGTTAAGCATTTTCGCAGGTTAAATCTCAGTATGTCTCTCTAAGGAGACATGCTTACATTATGATGGGCTACAATGTAACACTTTATGTTCTCTACTTTCAAATGAAACTTTGTTGCTATTGGTCTTTTGTTTTAAAATTTTTTATATATATATTCTAACTTTGATTTTATGTCTTGTTTGGTCTGAAAAAGTGGGGAGATTTAACCTGCGAAAACACTTACCTGTAATAAACATGGTTAACCTGGCTATGTTTCAGTTTGTTCCATTTCTTTTCGTTTTACAAGTGTGCTATTATATCACAAATTAACCATTTATCCTAGTTGCTGGTATTCTGTTTTAAAAAGGAAATACCTAATTACATTAAGAAATGCAGAGTGCAAACAGTAATGCTACAGGAGACACATTTGGAAATAAACTATCATGTGAATTTGATGAGGAAAGAACTTCAAGAGGGATATTCTGTAGAATATTAGGGACAGAGGAAAACAAGAGTACTTGTATTAAAATTGCCAGAGGAGCCCAAGTAGTGATAGAAGAGGGGGAAAAAAGATAATAATGGCCGATTTATAGTAGTAAGGGGCTACTGGCAAGGGATGATCATTACACTGGCAAGTAAGTATTTATATTCTGTCTAAAACTCCTATTTTGGAGCTTAAAAAAATTGGGAGAAATAATCAGCTTTCAGCAGGAAAAATTACTTACAGGTGGGGCTGGAATTTGATTTGCAACAACAAGGATGTATCAGGGGGCCTATAAAAAAGAAAATATACCAAAGAAAGTATTTGGTATGAAAAACATGAATTCGGTAGCAGGACCTTTACATATTCCCAAAATACAAAAAATAGGCTAGACTTGATAGAGATTATATTTCACAGGAACATGTCCATTTAATTGAGAACTCTGATACACATCCAATAAACTATTTCATATCATGCTCCAATAATTACCAAGGTAAAAATGCAAAGTAATGAAGTAAAGGTGAGACACTGGCGCTTCCTCAACTACCTGTTAAAAAACAAAAGAGAGGAAATGTAAGGAATAGGTACTGGAAATTATCTAGGAGTTATTAGGGAAGATAGAAAGTACTCCAGAAGTTAAAGCTAGTGAGTGGGATAAAACAAAACTGGAGTTTAAAAATAGGGTAGAAATAAAAGAAGACAGATCTGGTTAAGAAGTAGTAAGAATTCTTGTGACTTCCAAGATGGCTGCACATTGAGTAACAGCTTGTTTCTAGCGCTGCCAGTGTGAAAACTGGAACTGAGCAGCGAAGGACAGTAGACTTGTGTTATGGGTAAATTTCAGTAACCGGCTAGTAAGTACACTGCCTGGATGCAAAGAATAAAAAAAAAAAACACAAGAACTGGAAAAATCAGCTACAAAAAGCATGGAAGAATCACTGCCAGGGGAGAGTTCTGCAGCTGTTCAGCAAAAAGTAATGCAACCTTCAGACATGACTTTCAATAACCTACAGGAAGATACAAGACAACTGCATACAGACCTTGTTAAAATGAACAAAACACTAGTAGACAATAATCAACACAAACAAAAAGGCTGTAACAAATGGAAGAGGCTTTAAACAGATATTCAGATGAGATGATAAAGCTGCAAATATCAGAGGATGAAATGAAGAAAAGGCTGGCTGAATATGAGACTGCTCAGGAAGAGACGTTTCAAAAAAATAATATAGAGTTAAGAGGACACAGCATGTAGGGAAAACCTGAGATTTTCAGCAATAAGCAACTGGACTGGTATTCCACAGCAGGAACAATTAGTTGAATGGGCACATCATCTGTATGCTCAAAACCTAGCCATAAGAAAGCAACCTAGACCTAAAATAGTAAGGATGCAATCCTACCAGCAGAAGGAGTGGATTCTAACAAAACTGTGGAAGAAGGACAACATACTAAAAGTGGGAGATAAGAGTATTTGTGGAGAATGATCACTCATTGTACACCAGGCAAAACAGCAGTAAATTCATTCCACTATTCAGAAAATGTCAAGACTAAGATGTGAGATTCAAACTGCTGTATCCAGCTGTCTTCGATGTATTCCTTCCTGGAGGGACAAAATCATTTTTTGATGAAATGCATGCTAAGGAGGAAATGCAAAAGTTTGTCCAACAAAAATTGAGATGTGAAACAGAAGGAGATTCTGTTTCTTGTTCTTCTGGTAATAAAGACCACAGAGAGACTATACCTGTGAAACCTTTTCCAGTATTTCAATGGAAAATGTTGGAGAGAAGGAAGGGAGCAAGAGAGTTGAACTAGAAGAATCAAGAGTACGTTGGAAATTAAGCAGAGACAGGATTTGGGTGATGGAGATGAACAGTATTAAAAATCAGTACCTTAATGTGGGATTACAATGCAATTATTATATTTGTGACATACGACGGAAGAAGAAAATCTGGAAATATTGGACTTTTTCAAAATTTGTTTGATATGCGAGGGACACTAAAGTACATGTTTGGAAAAATGCTTTGGGGAGGGGAAGAGAGGGCAAAATGCTAACTAAGTAAAGAAGACACTTTTTCTTAATAGTACTGTATTTGTGGTGCATGGTTTTCTTTGCATGCTTCAAGTGTAATGGGGATTGCAAACAGGCGTTTTTCTTTTTCTCCCCCTTCTCTTTCTTTTTGTACAGTTTTGAGAAATATAGGCAATGCAATGATAAAAAAAAAAAAAAAAACAAAACAAAAAAAAAAACAAAGGGAGCCTTGGTAAAAATCCATGACAAAGTTCAAATGAATGTGCTTTTTTCATTCTTGCATGGGGAAATGACGGATTAAGTACCTATGTTTTTAAGAGAGAGCAAGTAGACGAAAAAGAACATTGAATAATATGAGGCTTTTTTCTAGCAGTTGCTGCAAGTGTACCAAGTAGCATTTCAGCAGCCGGTCTTCATGTCTCAACGGAGACAATCTGATAAAGAGAAACCAGAGACAGTCTGGTGAAAGGAGATTGGCTGAGTGAAAAGAAAAAAAGATGAACAGAGAAATTTCCTAGGACATAATACTCTCGGAAAACAATCAGGGGTTTTCCCAGGTGTGACAGCTTTAAAGATAATGCAAAACCAATTAGACCTGAAGTAAAGTTTTCTCAGTTTAAAATGCATGGGGATATTTAATTCATCCTTCTCTCTTTTCCTTTGTTCAGTTTAAGAAATGTAGGCACAGCAATAAAAAAAGGAGTAGGGGAGGAGATGGGGGGAAGAGAGCAGGGGTCTGGTTAAGTGTGAGTGACAAAAGAAAACTCAGTGTGCTTTTTTCCCATGCTTGTGACTGGGTTAAAACCCTAGGCATTATCCAGTAACAAGTTTATTACAAATCATGTAAATGAAAAAGAAAATTGAATACTGTAAGGGTTTTTTTCTGATAAACAAGGTACCCTTAGCAATTTTGTGTCTGGTTTGTATGTCACTAGAAGACAATTTGATAAAGAGATATGGCTTGGAGAAAGTGCTTACTGAAAGCATTCAAGTGATTTCTCAACTGGGAAAGCTATAAAGATATACCAAATCAAATAGCACTTACTAGTAGCACAGGCTGTACCATGCATCTTAGCATAACTAACCTTTCTTTTTGGTTAACTTTAGCCCGTCTGTGTAGCATCAACCTAGAACTTGTGTTCTTATTAGGGAGCAAAAACTTCAATATTCAAAAAAAACAAAAAGTTATGTAAGATGTGGCATAGGCACAAGTAGATATGGCAAGAAACATATGCATAAAGACCAACCTGTCAAACAGTATATACATGTAACATAAAAGTTGGAACTAGACATTTAACAAAACAGCAACTACACATAAAAAGTGGTAATAACTATAAGAAAATTATGCTTTCTGTAATGTCTTTCAATCTGAATAGTCTTACAGATAAACATAAAAAAGAAAGAGTACTGAATTATATTAAAAAAATGTACAGTGCAAACAGCTATGCTACAGGAGACGCACCGGGAAAGAACTACACATGTGAATTTGATAAAGACAGGTTTTCAGAATGGTTATTCAGTGGAATATCTGGGGCAAAGGAAAAGAGGAGTACTTGTATTAACTGCAAGAGGAGCTCCAATAATGATAGAAGAGGAAAAAAAGATAATAATGGAAGATACATAGAACTAAGGGGCTACTAGCTAGGGAGAAGGATTGCACTGGCATGCACTTACATCCTCCCTAAAACTGCTATAATAGAGCTTACGAATATTTCTCCCAGAATTATCAGCTTTTGGCAAGGAATATTACTCACAGGTGGGTACTGGAATTTGGTTTGCAACAGTGAAGATACATCTGGGGGGGGTCTAGAAGGGAAATATAAAAAAGGCGGGTAGATTTTTGAAGAAATGTATGAAAATGTTTGGCATGGAAGATGTGAATTCAGTAGTAGGAGTTCAGAGTGAATTTACATATTAATTACTCACGGAAATATAAAATCTGTCTAGCCTAGCCCAGTTTTTGTATCTCACAGGAACATGTGCACTTAATTGAAAGTCTTGAAATGCACCCAATAACTATTTCAGATAATGCACCAATAACTAAAATAAAAATGCAAGGTAATGAAATAAAAATGAGGCACTGGTGCTTTCCCACCTATCGTTTGAAAAGAGAGGAATTCAAGGAATTGGTTTTCAGGAGCTACTAGACAAGATAAAAATTTTCATCTGAAAACATAGCTAGGGAGTGGGATAAAATTAAAGTGGAGTTTAAAACTAGGGTGGAAATAAAAAGAAAGGGAGATACGATTAAACAGTAACAAGAATTATTTAGAGGGACTGATAAATGTTAAAGTATTGCAAAAGAGGGGGAAATCGCTCACAGCAAGAAAAGGAGCAACTGCAGAATGCTAAACAGAAAATAAGGGATTACTTCAACAATATGGATGAGTTTAGAAAGCTTGCTGTTAAGCAGCTGTTTTTGATAATAATTATAGAGCACAACAACTCAGGCAACAGAAAGAGGAAAAGGCCATCACTACACTTAGGGAGCCTATAACAAGGAAGATAACAGACCCTGTAGAAGTATTAGAAATATTTCAGAAACTTTATGAAAGTTTGTATACAGCAGAGAAATATGGAAAATCAGGAAAAGGTATAAATGGAAATGTTTATGGAATAATTAAATATGCCCAGGTTAGAGGTAGTTGAGGCTCAATTACTAACAGGATAGGAAGGGATGAGAGAAAAATGGCTATCTATAACCAATCTTCAGGAAAGTCCCCAGAAATAGATGGCATTCCTGTGGAACTTTGGAAGTCAGGAGGGAAAAAAAGATCTGGAAGGTGGAGAAGTACCAGTATGCTGGAAGAAGGTGGTGGTAACAATATCTAAACAGGGTAAAGCTCCAATGGATCCACCTTCATACAGGCCCATTTCAATATTAAAACCATAATAAAGCGTTTGTCTAGAATGGCTAAAAGAATGGCAAAAGTGATAGCAAAATTGACAGATATGGATCACTGTGGTTTTGTAGAGGGGAGGCAAACATTTGACAATATTATTAACAGAACATGGATGATCCAGAGGGAAGCAAAATGTAAGAAAATACCACTTTTATTAGTAGGTCTTGATGCAGAGAAAGCATTTGACAGTAGACTGGGACGCATTTGCTTTTCCTGATACAATTATAAGGTTGATTAGAAGAATATACGGATCCTCTCGATAATTTCTGCTCGAGTAGAGGAACCAGGCAGGGCTATCCGCTTCCCCCTTTGTTGTGCACATTATATTTAGAACCACTAAAATAAGGGATTCAGAAATATAAGGATATAATTGGTATGGTAGTCAGGAAAAGCTGGCTCCATTTGCAGATGATGATATTTTACACAGGACAAAACCAGAAAGGGACATTACAGTGCTGTGGAACATTTGAAGATAGTTTCAAATCTTCTCTGGATTTGAAAATTAATGAAGCTAAAACAAAGGCAATAGCAGTAAATTATGTACCCATAAATGAATTGGTCCAACAATATCCATATTTATAGGGACATGATAAATATTTAGGAGTATGGATTAGAAATGACTTTGTTGTGGCAGCTAAGAATATGTGGGAAGAAACTAAACAGAAGAGAATACAAAAACTGAGAAACTGGAAGCTTTGTTATACAGGTTCATAGATTAGTACTAGACTAACTGCCCTTGTGAGTCATTTTAAGCCTAGCCAATTATCCCTTGTGAGACTCAAACCCTGCACCTTGTGTTTGTAAGGCAAACACCTTAACCATTAGGCCACCGTCCCAACCCACATATTGGTGAGGATGCTAAGATACAAGCCATTAAAATGTTTTTAGTCCCTTTAGTCTTATACACAGGTCAGGCATTTTTTTAATCAATCAACCAGAGGAGAAGCTGTGTATGTCAATTAAAAAGTGGGATAAACTGATTTATTCAATAGAACAAGGCGGACTAGGATTACCCAATTTGAGCAGGTATTTTAGAGCAACACACATGGCCACGGTGGTGCAGCGGTTAGCGTTGTCACCTCACAGCAAGAGGTTCTCTGGTTCGATCCTCGGCTGGGGTGCCTTCTGTGCCGAGTCTGCATGTCCTCCCTGTAGTCGCATGGGTTTTCTCCAGGTGCTTCGATTTCCTCCCACATCCCAAAGACATGCTGTAGGTGGACTGGACACTCTAAATTGGCCCTAGGTATGAGTGTGGTGTGTGCCTTCAGTGGAAGGTTGGGTGCCGGGCTAGCAACTCAACACCATAAAACTCTAGTGCCAATCATGAGCGGACAGTTGATCCACTGTGGCGACCCCTAACCGGGAAAAAGAAAGAAGAAGAAGAGGAAGAAGAAGAAGAAGAAGATTTTAGAGCAACACAGTTAAGGCTCTTCTACATAGCACAAGCAGAAACCTACAATTCAAGCTGGAAAGGAATGATGCTGATATAGGGAGGAAGCTCAAGAAATAAAGAGAAATTGGGATTCTGGATGCAGACTCTTAAGGAGAGCAACAAAAAGTCATACAGAGTATTATATTCATAAAATAGCAAGGAATATTTTAAGAACCAAGCTAGCATGAGAATGGAGAACACAGAGTTTGCTGATAGGGATTACTGTGGTCAGGGATACAGATAATAGGCAAGAGGGGGCTGGAATTTATTGGAGAAAACTGAAAAAGAAACCAATTTACTGTGTGCAAACAACTAGAAAGGGAAAGGTAATAGAATGGGAAGAGGCCAATAATTTATTTGGACTGCAGGTTAGAGATGGATATCAATCCTTGATAGGGAAGGCAGAGTATAGGCAAAGAGAAAGAAATAAGAATAAGGAGCTCCTGAATGAAAGACCAGCACTGGTAGAGTTTTTAATATAACCTAGAACAGAAGCTGCCATTAAAAAAGGAATAATTAGTAAAGCATATAAAATATTGCATGATAATTATAACAATCAATCAGAGGAGCTTAGAATGGATTGCAAAGAGAGACTGGATAAGCAATTCACAGAGAGACAATGGGAAGATATCTGTATAGCTCCACAACAAAGTCTAGAAGATTTAGGATCCTTGACTGGAAGTGTTTACATAGGTACCACAAGTAGACTCCAAAGACTTTTTCCTCAGGTGGACAACAAATGTTGGAGGTGTGATGGGCAAGAAACAGGTAGCTGGGAACATATTTTATGGGAGTGTAATGAGCTGGTAGACTTTAGGGATTCCCTGCAGACTGCTCTGTCGGAGATGCTGGGTGAGCAGACTAGGCTGACTGGGGAGATGATTCGAGTTATGTTACAGAATTGGAATCGCCCATTCATTGTAAAGCCTTGCTGACTAATTATGGTGGCAGACAATAAAGCAGTTACTAGAAAATGGAAATTAAAGTCTAGACCAATTTTACTAGAAGTAGTGAATACAGTAACAGAAATAAAACATCTGGAACTGGAATCTTTAGAAAAGGAAAGGAGCAAACTGCATAGGAAAAAAATGGGAATTGTGGGAATATATGGAAAGCAGGAACAAGGTTTAAGAGGCAGGATCTGAATGAGGCATATAATGCTTAACTGACAATGACTGGATAGATAAGTGATGTATAATGTTTGCAACTAAAGTGGCATTGTGTTTGTTTTTCATTTGTATAAATTTAAGATTTCCAACAAACATCTTTATTAAATTTTCACACATGACATAGGCAAAAAAAAAAAGTAGTAAGAATTCTTTAGACGGGCTGACAAAATAAGGGAAATCTTACAACAAGAGGCAGCGCAATTGCATAATGCTGCAGAGAAAATAAGGGAGTACCCGGATAAAATCCATGAGTTTGGAAAGATTGCTGTAAAATAACAAGTTTTTTGATAATCAACTCCAGAGTACAAAAACTTTAAGCAAAATGACTTAGGGTTGTTGCCAAAACTCGGAGTCTATAACAAGAAAAATCAATCCTGTAGAGATATTTCAGAAATGTTATAAAAATGAAAGCGGAGAAGTATGGAAATAAGAAAAAGCATACATGGAAATATTTATGGAAAACAAATATGCCAAGGTTACAGGTAGATGAGGCTCAACAACGAATAGTTAAGACAGGAGGAGATGAGATTAAAAAAAAATGATTATGTAAACCAATCTACAGGAAAGTCTCCAGGAACAGATGGTATTTTAGTGGAAGTTAGGAAGGAAGAAAGTGATAAAAAGCTTGAAAGTTTTGTTTCCAGTATTTTAAAAGGAAGGGAGGCGCCAGCATCCTGAAAAAAATATATATGGTAGCTGTAATACCTAAAGACAAGACCCATCTGATCTAGCTTCATATAAGCTTGTTTCGATTCTGAACAATGATTACAAAGTGTTTTTGCCTACAATGGCTAAAAGAAAGAATGACAATGTTAATTCCAAAACTGACAGATATAGACCAATATAGGGTAATTTTGGAGGGGAGGCAAACATTAATAGAAAAAAACAATCCAAAGAGAAGCAGAATCTAAGAAAATACTGCTGCTGTTTATGTGTCTCGATGCAGAGAAAGCTTTTGACAGAGTAAGTTGGGATTTCAGGAGTAGGGCAATGGAAGCAGTTGCATTCCCCCGATACAATAAGGTCAATTAATGGGATGTATGAGGGATAGTAGGCAAAAATTAAAGTGGGAGGGTTCCTCTCTGATGAGTTGTGTCTAAATAGAGGAACCAGGCAGGGGTATCCTCTTTCCTTTTTGTCATTTGCTTTATATTTAGAGCCACAGGCAAGGAAAATATTGGAATCAGAAATTCAAGGATATAATTGGTATGGTAATCATGAAAAGCTGGCTTTATTTGCAGATGATTTCATGTTGTACGTGATAAAACCAGAAAAGGATATCTCACTTTTGTGGAACATTTTGAGAAGTTCAGGTCTTTTCAGGATCAAAAAATTTATGAAGATAAAAGCTATAGCTGTAAACTATGTATCACATGTGAATTGTTACGGGAATACTCATTTATGGGTAAACGATAAAATAAAGCATTTATCAGTATGGATTAAAAAGGATTCTGTTATGGCAGCTAAAGGTATGTTGGACGAGACTACACAAAAGGTAATACAAAAACTGAAAACTCGAAGCTCTTGTTTATGCATATTGATAGCAAAATACAAGCAGTAAAAAAGTTTTTAGTTCCTTTATTTTTATATATAGGTCAGTCATATTTTTATCAACCAGAAAAAAAGTCGTGGACAGTAATTAATAAAGAGCTGAAGGATTTTATCTGGGAGGGTTAGAAGGCAGGGCTCAAATGGGTAAACTGATCCTTCCAAAAGAACAAGGTGGTTTAGAATCACTTGATTTGAAGGGACAGTTTAGAGCTACACAGCAAAGGTTCATGTATGTAACACAAGCAGAAAGCTATAACTCAAAGTGAAAAGGGATAATGATGAAACAGGGAGCAAATTCAGGAAATGAGACAATAGGATTTTGGATGCAGATCCTTAAAGACAATAAACACCCATACAGAATATTGTTGATCAGGGCTAAATGCAGGAATGGTTAAGGAGAGGTGAATTCAAACAAAAAGATGAAAGGTTAATATTGGTAGCTCAAGATAGTGTGCTACATACACGTTGGTTTACAAAGTTCAAAGAATATGTGGGAGAAACAGACAAATTTTGGTTTTGTAAGAATTGGAAACAGTCGCACACCTTGTTGCTGGTCGTGACATACTAATGGCAGAAGGATTGTATAATGAAAGGCATAATAATGTGGAAAGACTGTTGGACTGGGGATAGCACAAACATTATAACACTGAAGTAGCTGAAAACACGAGCCGCAAACCATCACAGAAAATGATGAAGTCTACATGGGATCACCCATTACCAACAGTTCAAAACATAGATGCGAGAAAACCAGATATAGTGGTCCATGAAAAGAAGACAAAAGTAGCACTGATCACGGAAATCGCTACATCTATGACTACAGTGTCTTGTGTACAGAGAGAGACAAAGTCATAAAATATCAAGATTCGCAGGCAGAAATGAGAGCAAATGTGGAAGGAAGATACCTAGATAGTTCTAATAGTAGTAGGAGCAACAGGTCTTATAAAAAAGAATCAATCGTATTTAGATATATGTTACCAATACATGTAACTCTATACAAATTGCAGTAGAAGGAGTCATTACTGGGCACATTGAGGGTGCTGCGAAGAGCACTTCTGGCTGACGAAGATTGAAACAATAGTAATCTTATGGACTTTAATCGTACTTTGACTTAGGAGTGAGGTCCATTCCCACCATGGTATTAGAAACGCAAAAGATTTGGACAAATTTACAAGAAATGAGAAACAATATCACATTTGTGGGGAGACAAAGTACTGAGAACTAAGCCTGTCCCTGGAGGAGTGGTTACTACCTAGAAGCTGTAGTTTTATTGGCCATTTTGGGTCAATTCTAAACTCCTTGATCTCTCTCTCTTAAAACCAGGCTGCCTCGTGGGTTTGGCGTCTTTTCAGGCTTGCTAGTTGTTGCTGAAGCACCTACCAAGAGGAGAAAATGCTGAGAGAAGAAAAGGGGCCACTTTTGTGATTTTAAGTGGTTTTCTTCTGATTTTTTGTTAAGTTTTACTGCTTTGCCGCCTACTTTTTGGCATTTTCCGGCTTGCTAAAGTTTATATCTGTAACAGTAATAGTACTTGGAACACATCTAGAGCCTGTTTACTGCATTTCCTGTGTTGCACTTAATTTAAAAATAGTTTTTTTTTCTCTAAAAACTGCATTTTACCTGATTTTGGCCTAGCACTCAAGTGTGGGTCATTTATTGCACTGTTGTGATTATTTTGCTGCTTGTGTATCTCTGCTACCTTTAAACTACAACAAAAAAATCTTGCTTTTTTCCCCACTTTCTGAAAGTTAAGAAAGTTCAGTTACAGATTTGCTGTTCTGAACTGTTTGGAAGTTTCTAGAAGGCCAGTGCTTGCTTGGGCTAAAGGGAAGTCTCTGTGTTCACCAGTGGGAGTGGTTAACACTGAACAGCCTGCCTGTCCCTGGAGGAGTGGTTACTACCTAGAAGCTGTAGTTTTATTGGCCATTTTGGGTCAATTCTAAACTCCTTGATCTCTCTCTCTCTTAAAACCCTACAACTCTCTTTTGCTGGTTTTATGACTGAGCAGCGTCGCCTAAACAGGTTTAAACTATTCCAGGCTCCACAAAGTCTGCTCTTCACTTTTTCTCTTAGAACTGTTCAAACTCTCAAAGTAATCACTCTATTCTCTTTCTAAAGCCCTGCACTTGCTCAGCTCTTATAAGGAAACACTAACTAACTAACTAAAGCACTACACCCTCCTTAACTTTTCATAAGTATTAGACTCCCGATTGGTCCTTCCTAATCAAGTGAAAAATCAGTTCCCTTCCCTAATCTGATCAGTAAAAAAAAAAACAGTTCCCTATACTAATCTGGTATGTCCAAGGGTCAAGTTTCAAGGTTACTCTCCAGTCCAGCTGGTGAATCTGGGAATTTTGAGGCAATGTTACAATTGCCTTATGTACACAGACAACCCTCTCCTCCTCCCAACAAACTCTTAATACATGTGAGAGATGCAGTTACACAGCCAAACTGGAGGCAGAGCTCTCTCAACCCAAGACTGGCACAGTCAGGAGGAAAAGGTAACCACCCACACCACAAATCCAGTCTCACACAGACCTATTGCATCTGCATACCCAACACATAAACACACAAAAACATACTTGAAGGCTCCAAATAAAAATCTGCCTAAACAGCAAAGACCTCCTAAGCAGATATCAAAGCAACAGCCACCCCTCAACAATACCCACAAATCACATATCTCACAAAATCAGTGTTCATAGGTTTATACTAGGCTATCTGCCCTAAGGCATTTATAAGCCTAGCCCAAAGTTATGTGGCTTACGCCACCCCTTATGTTAGAAATAATGTGCCCATTAGTTTGCTGTGCCTCTGTCCAGCAGTGACACAGAGATGATTCCCAGGGTAAACCTACGATCTCCCATCCACCGGTCAAGATTTCTCTTGAACAGAGCCAGCGAGGTGCTCTGCCTCACATGGACCGGGATTTTATTCCACAGCATGGGGAGTCTCTGGGTGATAAATCTATCCCTCCAGCACGTCCTATTTATAGCCGTGCTAAGGTTTAAGTCACTTGCTCTAGTGGTTCTGGTGGATTTTGATTTTTTGAGGTGGAGCATGTCCATTAATTCCGGGTTGGTCATGGCCTTGTATGTCAAGCACAGGTCACCTCTGAGCAGACGGTATGCAACTGAACAGAGTTGGAGTTTCTTCAGTCTGGCAGTATATGACAGGTTTTGGAGTCCCTTTATCCTTTTGGTGAGGAACTTTTGGGGTCTCTCCAATTGCTGCAGGTGTCGGGTGAGATACATCCCGAATGGGACATTGTACTCGATCATTGGTCTGATAAGTGAAGAGTACAGGGGAACAATGACCTCACTTGATCTGGATGTGAATCCCTTCATGATCAGATGGGCAATGTAGAAGGTCTTTCGAACCACTTTAGCAATGTGAGTGTCAAACGAGAGGCCACTGTCAACCTGGGTACCCAGGTCTCTGATAACCTCTTCTGTGCTTAGTGGGTTGCCACCTATATGGTAGCTTGGGGTTACCTTGTTTTTCCCGAAGGGTATGACTATACACTTTTTTGCGTTTAACTGCAGGCCATGGCTCTGGCACCAGCTATCAGTTTCCGTGAGACCCCTCTGAAGGATGTCTGTGCTTGATGTACTATCCACTATGGCACCCAGCTTGCAGTCATCCGCAAACTTTGTCAGCCATAGTCCTCCTATGTTTGCCTGTACTTCTGAGAAGTAGATGCCGAACAATAGGGGGCCAAGGACTGAGCCCTGTGGGACACCACTTGTAACCGGCTTGGAGTCTGACATGGCTCCAGCAACTCTAACCCTGTGGGTTCTGTCCTTTAGCCAGTTTGCAACCCATCTTGTGACATATGGGTTTACATTTAAGCTGGTAAGTTTCTCTAGGATACCCAAGTGGGGTATTGTGTCGAAAGCTTCTGCAAGGTCAAGGTAGGCTGTATGGACTGCCTTTCCCTCATCAATGGCCTTGGTAACTGTTTCGAAGAAGTCGACCAAGTTCAAAAGGCAAGATCTGCCCTTGACAAAGCCAAACTGGGTTGGGTCCAAGGTCTGCAAGTCCCCTATGTCCTTGTTTATGAGTTCCATTATGATCCTCTCCATAGCTTTGCAGACCAGGCTTGTTAAACTTATGGGGCAGTAATTACCAGGGTCCGTAGAGGCACCGCCTTTGTGGAGTGGGACCACAGTTGCCGTACGCCACTCCTTGGGCACATATCCTGTGGTAAGGCAGCTGTTTAATCTTAGCCTTATGTGCGGGTTTAGTTCTTCATTGAGTTCATGTAGCACACAGCCGGGGACACCATCCGGTCCCATTGATGCTGTGTTTTTAGCTTTAGAGAGAGCAGCTTTCACCTGCGCATTTGAGATGTCTGGGAGGCTACACTCTGTTGGGATAGTTATCTCTCCTTTTGGGGGGGGGGGAGAGGGGGGTGAAGTTTGCGCTGAACCTGTCTGCCAGTATGTTGGCAATGTCTGTTGGTTCAGTGATTTTTGTATCATTTTAGACTAATTCTGAGCATATCTGGGAGTTTCCACCCAGGTTTCTGACATAGCTGAAGAAGGCCTTATGATTGTCTTTTGAATCTATGGCAATTTTTTTCTCAAAGTTGGCCTTGGATGATTTTATGAGGGATCGTAGTTTCTTGCTAGTACTGATCAAAGATGCCTTCCCTTTTTGGGATTTTGCTCTATCATGTAATAGCTTTCTCCTCTTATTGTAAAGTTTGTTTATGGCTGGGGTCCACCAGACTGGACGTTTGCCCTTGGTGGAAAGTCTTGGTTTTATTTGGGATTGCCTGATCCATGCAGTCCTGAAGGTGTTCATAGAAGGCATTTGTAAGGGCTTCCGCAGCTTGGGTTGTGGTTTCCATTGGCTCGGGGGCCTTGAAGGATACCACACCTGTCTTGAGTAGTGTGAAGTTTGCTTTAGAGAAGCTCTTCACTGTGGTCTTTTTTTGTTTGGGGTGGGGGCGGGATGTGGATTTCTAGTGAGATTAGTTTATGATCTGATCTCACCAAAGAGGGATATACTTCCGGTGTGGAGCATTTTGTCCCCATGTTTGTGATGAGATCTAGTATATTTTCTCCTCTTGTGGGGACGGTGACTAGTTGTTCCATGGCATTTGAATTTATGAACTCCAGGAACCTTTGGGCTAGAAAGTTGGGGCTTGAGTAATGTTCCCAATCTATATTCGGGTAGTTGAAGTCACCCAATATGATGGTGTTTGGTGATACATTTATACCCTCCAGTGTCTTCAGGAAGGCTGTGTGGGTTTCCTGAGTTTGAGAGGGTGGCCTGTAGCATGCTACAAATTGTAGAGCAGTTTTGCCTATGGTTAATTGCACCTGGATGGTTTCCGATGCTTCGTGCGTAGCCACCAACCCGGAGGTGTGGGTATCCTTGATGAATATGGATACACCCCCCTCCTTTTGTGGTATGGTCCGGGTTTTGGGGCCGGAATGCAAGATATGAGGTAAAACCCGATAGTGCCGGGGTGCTCTCAGGAGCCTTGAAACAGGTTTCAATCACAGCACAGACATCGATGTTCTCCATACTGAGAAGGGCCTCGAGTGCGTGCATTTTGAGATTTAGACTTCTGGCATTGAGCAGCATTACCCTTAGTTTCTTCCCGTTTTTGTTTTCTAGGGTGGTAGGTTTAGAATTTCAGCCTTGCCTAAAAAAGGCACTATGGGGGTGGCAAGAGCCTTAGCCAATATCCGGAATCCCAGGGGTGACAGGTGCAAGCCGTCACTTGCGAAGCAGCGTGGCTTGTCAAGCATGTCATCCCAAGCAGACAGACACTGGATCCCCTTTGAATGACACCAGAAATTAAGCCAATTGTTAAAGCTGATCATCTTGTCACTATATTGTGGCATCATTCGTGGTGAAGGAAGGATACTGCTCAGGGTCAGGGTCATACCTGCCTGGGCTACATAATCAGAGAGCTCCTCTATGTCTCTTTTCATGTAGTCCAGGGAGGTACGTCTCAGGTCGTTCACACCAGCATGGACAATGACTGTGTCATACTTGTACTTGCCGTGGAGTGACCTGAGTGCTTGTGTTATGTGGCGGATTCTAGCGCCCGATAGGCAGCTTACCGTGACCTTCTCCTTATTCAACCTGGTTAGTGGGACGTCAGTGTGTCTGACTATGGAGTCACCTATGACAAGTATGTTTGGTGTTGTATTTGGCCTTAAGGGCAGTGACTGCTTTGCACACTGATTTTGTTTTTTATGTGTTGTTTGTGTGGTGTCTTGAGTTTGCAGTTGCTTGGGTGTCTGCTTTGGAGGCCTTTGCCGTTTAGGTAAATTTTTACTCAGAGCCTCCGAGTATGTCTTAGTGTGTTTATGTGTTTGATTCAGTGGTGTGGTTGAGTTATGTGAGACTTGTATTGTGGTGTGTGTAGTTGCCTTCTCCTCCTGCCTGGTCTTGCCAGTCCTGAGTTGAGAGAGCTCAGCCTCCAGTTTGGCTAAATAGCTGCATCTCTCGCAAGTGTTAGTGTTATGTGGGAGGAGTAGAGGGTTGTCCGTGTACATGAGGCAATTGTAACATTGCCTCAGAATTCCCAGATTCACCAACTGGGCAGGAGAGGACGCCAGCATCTGGCCCTTCGACATGCTAGAAAAACTATGAGTTGGTAAGAGACAGAAAAGTAGAGGGCTTAGCAGGGAAGTGGGCACTTCTGGGGGGTTTTGCAAGTGAGGGATTTGTATAATATAGGAGTGCTTGACCTGCAAAGAAAATGCTTATAAGACAAGGGATATGCTTTTAAGACAAGTGCTGAGCTTTTTGAGGAGAAAAAGCAATTAGGAACAAGTGCTGCGCTTTTTAGTGAAGGTGTAAACTGTTTAGGTTCCTAACAGAGCAGTTCTAAGGGAAAAATTGAAGAACAGACTTTATGGAGCCAGAAAAAATTTAACCTTGTTAAACCGGCGCTGCCCGATGCTGCTCTAGTGGCAACTCCGCGCTAAAGCACATTAAGGCGTGCTTGATAGCAGGGGCTGGAAAGAAGCAGGAATAGACCCGAAACGGACAATAAAACTACAGTTTCAAGTCAGTAACCACTCCTACAGGGGGCAGGGAAGCTGCTCAATGTTATTCACTGCCACTGATCAACAGAGAGACTTTCCTTTAGCCCAAGCAAAAATGGCCTCACAGAAATTTACAAACAGTTCAGGAAACAGCAAGCCTGTAACTGAACTTTTTTAAATCTCAGAAAAGTGGGAAAAAAGCAAGTTTTTTTTTTTTTTTTTTTGTTTTTTCAGAGATAGCAGAGGTTCACAGGTAATATCAAGTTATAACAGTGCAGTAAATGACCCCACACAAGAGTGCTAGGTCAAGGACAGAAAATATGCAAGTTTTGAGAAAAAAACGATTTAAAATTAAGTGCAAACAGGAAATTCAGTAAACAACTTTTGGTTGTCCTCTAAATACAGCTACTAATGCAGAAATCAAGTTTAACAAGCCAGAAAATGCTCAAACTAGGCAGCTATGCAGAAAAACTTAGCAAATAAACAGAGAAAAAATACTTAAAATCTCAAAAGTGGCTCCCTTCTTCTCTCAGCGTTTTCTCCTCTTGGTGGGTGCTTCACCAACAGCCAACAAGCCTGAAAAGACGCCAAAACCACGAGGCAACTAGGTTTTAAGAGAGGAAGATGAAGGAGTTTTGGAAATGACCCCTGTTGGCCAATAAACCACTCCTACGGGGGGCAGGGAAGCTGCTAAATGTTATTCACTGCCACTGATCAACAGAGAGACTTTCCTTTAGCCCAAGCAAAAATGGCCTCACAGAAACTTACAAACAGTTCAGGAAACAGCAAGCCTGTAACTGAACTTTTTTAAATCTCAGAAAAGTGGGAAAAAAGCAAGATTATTTTTTTTTGTTTGTTTTTTCAGAGATAGCAGAGGTTCACAGGTAATATCAAGTTACAACAGTGCAGTAAATGACCCCACACAAGAGTGCTAGGTCAAGGACAGAAAATATGCACGTTTTGAGAAAAAAACGATTTAAAATTAAGTGCAAACAGGAAATTCAGTAAACAACTTTTGGTTGTGCTCTAAATACAGCTACTAATGCAGAAATCAAGTTTAACAAGCCAGAAAATGCTCAAACTAGGCAGCTATGCCTAGTTTGTCTCACAGTCACAGCCCATAAGGCCAAACAACATACCAAATACACTTGTTATAGGGGACTCTATTGTCCGGCACACTGACATCCCACTCACCAGACTGAACAAGGAGAAGATCACTGTAAGCTGCCTATCGGGTGCCAGGATCCGCCACATAACGCAAGCACTCAGGTCACTCCAAAGCAAGTACAAGTATGACTCCGTCATTGTCCATGCTGGTGTGAATGACCTGAGACGTACCTCCCTGGACTACATGAAGAGAGACCTAGAGGAGCTTTCTAACTATGTAACCCAGGCTGGTATGTCCCTGACCTTGAGTAGCATCTTGCCCTCACCAAGAATGATGCCACAGTATAAAGACAAAATGATCAGTTTCAACAATTGGCTAAAGTATTGGGGTCATTCAAAGGGGATCCAGTGTCTGTCAGCCTGGGATGGCATGCTCAACAAGCCACGATGCTTCGCTAGGGACGGCTTGCACCTGTCACCCTTAGGCTTTTGTATAATGGTCAAGGCTCTTGCCATCCCCATAGTGCCTTTTTTAGGCAAGGCTCAAAGGACAAACCCACCTTCATAGACAACCCAAAGATAAAAAAACTAAAGGTAATGCTACTCAATGCCAGAAGTCTAAACCTCAAGATGCACGCACTCGAGACTCTCCTCAGTATGGAGAAAATCGATGTCTGTGCAGTAACAGAAACCTGGTTCAAGGCTCCTGAGAGCACCCCAGCACTTCCAGGTTATAACTCATACCATGCGTTTCGGCCCCAAAACTCTGACCGAAGCACAAAAGGAGGGGGAGTATCTATATTCAAAGATACCTACACCTCCAGGTTAGTGGCACTGCACGAAGCATCGGAAACCATCCATGTGCAACTAACAGCGGGCAAAACTACCTTTCAGTTTGTAGCCTGCTACAGAACACCCTCCCTATTACAGGAACCCCACTTGGCATTTCTGAGTACACTGGAGAATATGAAGGTCTCTCCAAACACTATGTTATTGGCGGACTTCAACTACCCAAACATTGACTGGGAAAACTACTCAAGCCCAAACACCCTCGCCCAACGGTTCCTTGAATTTATAAACTAACACAATGGAACAACTGGTCACCACTCCCACAAGAGGGAACAACATATTGGACCTGGTTATCACCAACATGGGGATTCTATGTTCCACACCAGAGGTAAACCCCTCATTGGTAAGATCAGACCATAAACAAATTTCCCTGGACATCAATATCCCGTCCCCACCCCCAGCCAAGGAAATCACTGTAATGAATTTCTCCAAAGCCAACTTTGCACTTCTCAAGACTGAGGTGGAATCCTTCAAAGCCCCTGGGCCAGAGGATAATACAGCCCAATCCACAGAATCCTTTACAAATGCATTCTATGAGCACCTGCAGGAATGCATGGATCGTGCTATCCCAAATAAAACCAAGACTCACTCCTCCAAAAACAGGAGACCAGTCTGGTGGACCCCGTCCATAAATAAGCTATACAACAGAAGGAGGAAGCTACTACATGACAGAGCAAAATCCCAAAAATGGAAGGCATCTCTGATCAGTATTAGCAAGAAACTTTGATCCCTCATAAAATCATCAAAGGCCAGTTTCGAAAGAAAAATTGCCCTAGACACTAACGATAATCACAAGGCCTTCTTTAGTTATGTCAGAAACATGGGCGGAAACTCCCAGATATGCTCTGAATTGTTGCATAACGGTACAAAATATACCAAACCTACAGACATGGCCAACATCCTAGCAGACAGATTCAGTGCAAACTTCTCCCCCCCCCTTCCCCCCCCAAAGGAGCAAACGCCAATCCCAACTGAATGTAACCTCCCTGACATCACAGATGCACAGGTGAAAGCTGCCCTCTCCAAAGCAAAAAACACAGCATCTATGGGACCGGACGGTGTCCCAGGCTGCATCTTACACGAGCTCCAAGAAGAACTGAACCCTCACATTAAATCACTGTTCAAACTTAGCCTTACTACAGGATATGTACCCAAAGAATGGCGTACAGCTACAGTGGTCCCACTCCACAAAGGTGGTGCCACAACGGACCCCGGAAACTATCGCCCCATAAGCCTGACTAGTCTGGTCTGTAAAGCTATGGAGCGTATTATCATGGAACTCATAAACAAAGACATTGGGAGCCTCCAGACACTGGACCCTACCCAATTTGGCTTTGTTAAAGGCAGCTCTTGCCTCTTAAACCTAGTTGATTTCTTTGAAACAGTTACCAAAGCCATATATGAGGGCAAGGTAGTCCACACAGCCTACCTGGACCTCGCAAAAGCCTTCGACACAATACCCCACTCAGGCATCATAAATAAGCTTACCAGCTTAATCAACCCTTATATCACAAGATAGGTTGCAAACTGGCTCAGAGATAGAACCCACATGGTCAGAATTGCAGGTGCCATGTCCGAATCCAAACCAGTTACAAGTGGCGTCCCACAGGGCTCAGTTCTGGGACCTCTCTTGTTCGGTACTTCTCTGAGGTTCAGGCTAACACGGGGGGATTATGGCTGACAAAGTTCGCAGATGACTGCAAACTGGGGGCCACAATCGAATCTCCAGCTGACACATGCATACTCCAAAAGGGTCTCACAGAGACGGATGCTTGGTGCCAGAACCACGGCCTCAAGCTAAATGCTAAAAAGTGCATAGTCATCCCCTTTGGGAAAAACAAGGTGCCCACAAATTAGCACATAGGTGGTAATCCATTAAGTACGGAAGAAGTAATTTGAGATTTGGGGACCAACGTAGATAGTAATCTCTCCTTTGATAATCACGTTGCCAAAGTGGTTAGAAAGCCCACCTTATCACGAAAGGGTTCGCATATAGATCAAGAGAGGTCATTGTGCCCCTCTATTCGTCACTCATCAGGCCCATAATTGAATACAATGCCCCTTTTGGGATGTACCTTACCCGACACCTGCAGCAACTGGAGAGACCCCAAAAGTACCTCACCAAGAGAATCATGGGCTACAAACAGATGTCCTATGCAGCTCGACTAAAGAAACTCCAGCTCTTCTCAGTTGCTTACCACCTACTCAGAGGCGATCTATGCCTGACGTACAAAGCCATGTCAATCCCAGAATTAATGGACATGCTCCACCTCAAAAAATCCAAGTCCCTTAGAGCTACACGCTCCAGGGACCTAAACCTCAGCACAAAAATAAATAGGACATGCTGGTGGGACAGATTCATTTCCCAGAGGCTCCCCTCACTCTGGAATAGAATCCCAATTCATGTTAGACATAGCCCCTCGCTGACCCTCTTCAAGCGAAATTTGGACGCATGGATGGGAAATCGCAAATTCACCCCTGGGATCTCTCCTGTGTCCCTGCTAGACAGAGGCACAGTAAACTAATCTTAAAAAGGTACCTTCTGTGACCTACTTTACAGAAGCACAGTAGGCTAATCTAATAGGGAGGCGGAAGCCAAATACACTCTGCCTAGGCTTATAAATGCCCTAGGGCAGATAGCCTAGTATCTACCGATGAACCTATGAACACGAGAATGGAGAAAAGAAGATTTTGCCAATGAGGAAGATTGCAATTAGGGGTACACAAAATATGCAATGGGGTGGAATTTACTGGTGAGCACGGACAAAGAAATCAAGGTAATGGTAGCAAATAACTAGAGAGGGAAAGGTAATAGAATGGGAAGAAGCCAAGAAGACATTTGGACTGCAGGCTAGAGACTGCCTTCCCTATCAAGGATTTACATTAGAGTATAAGCAAATAAAAAGGGATATGAGAATTCTAACTGAAAGACCTGCTCTGGTTGAGTTTTTAAATTGAATTTAGAACAGAAGTTGCTGTTAAAAAAAAAGGATAATTTGTACAACATACAAAATATTGCACAATAAACTATAAGAATTGATCAGAGGAAGTTAGAGAAGACTGGGAAGAGAGAGAGAGAGAGAGAGAGAGAGAGAGTAGATAAGCAATTCACAAGGAAATAATAGGACATATAAGGTTCCCAAACATTCAAAGTCTAGAACATTTAGGATTTCTGCTTGGAAGTGCTTGCATAGGCATTTTTATACCCGAAGCAGACTCTAAAGAATTTTTCTTCAAGTAGATGGCAAATGTTGGTGTGATAAGGAAGAAAGAGGTAACTAGGAACACATTTTCGGTGACTGCAATGACTTGTCAGACTTAAAAAATTCCCTGCAGAGTACTCTGTCAGAAATATGAGTAGCAAACAATTTTTTGAGCTGGGATACAGGACCTGAATTGCCTAGATATAGTAAATCCTTGTTAAACTCTGGTGGCTGACAAAAAAAAAAAAAACACAAAAAAAAACACACAATTACTAGAAAATGTAAATCAGTCTAAACCAACTAAACCAACTGTATTTGAAGTACTGAATATTGTTACATTGATAGAAGAAGTGGGATCTTTAGAAAGGATAAGAACAAATTTCATAGGAAAAAATGGAAATTGTGGCATCAATATATGTAGAAAATTGTTTTAGAGAAGAAGTGAGTTTTAAGGCAGGAATTGAGCAATTTATGTAATGTTGGATTGATAATTATAGATAAGAATACATGTACTGTATAATGTTTGTAACTAGGAACACATTACTATGGTTTGTTTTCTTTTATAGAAATATATGTTTGTGTACAAAAAAGTCCATACCCCTTGTATTCTGCACTGATTAAACCTGTTGTGGAATACTATGTCCACTTTGGGATATATCTCACTAGACACATCAAGCAACTGGAAATATACAAGTTCCTCGCTACAAAAATCAAGGGTTTAAAAAATGTCAGCTACCAGGAGAGACTGGAAGTTCTATCCCTGTATTAAAATTTCCCTTGATTGCTCAGATTAAGGCATTACCTGAAAGCAAAGCCAAATGCCATGTGGAAAAAAACAAAAACAAAAACAAAACAAAAGGAGCCATAGGCACACATGACCAGTAAAACAGAAGACTGTGTTGTAACACATCTCCTGACAGTAAACAGTGGCATGGGACAATGTTACCTATTCTAAAGCTATTTTAAACAGCAGTGTCAGCACATAACAGAGCCACATGATAAGCTCTCAGGATACTTTAAATGTACTGAAAGTATGTACCCTCGGCTTATGCCCAGCTTTTTACTTTAAAAATATTAACAGATTCCAAAGCAGCCTCTGTGTCCTCCATTACTGCCACTAATTAAATCAATTTTATCCAATATACCTCCTTGGCATTAGCCTGCACTACTCTACCACAAAAGCTCTACATTTTGTTTTAACTAACTTGATAAGGTGTGTGTATCTACATAGCATAACTATCCCATACTTGAGAAGGAAAGCAAATATGTCCATTTCTGTCTGCAAGAAATGTAGGTAGTTCTCAACCTATAGAATCAGGGACAAATCCAAAAATAATTAGGGGCACTTTTTAAAATATTAGTACTATTGGCTTGAAAAGGTGACAGAAAAAGAAAAATTAACATGTACTTTCTGAAGTAGAAGAAGTTTATATCTCTTACTGTGTAATCCACCCCCTTTTCTCCCAAAAATTACCTGCTTTGGAGTGATTAGGACAGACAAAGCAAAATTCTGAGCAAAAAAAAAAAAAAAATCAAGGATAGTCGAGAGGTATCCACATTACAGTGAGAAAGCCACTACATGCACCCCTTCCCCCCAAAAAAGCATGTATTAATCACACCAAAACTGCTAATGCCATTCAAAGCACTATATACACACACATTAACATGGACTTCTGCCCCACTATGTATTGTTATTGCACACCACAGAGAAAAGGTTAAACTCTGTTTTCTCAACCAAAACCACACCTGACCATGCCTACAGCGGAGCAGAATAAAACAGTGCATCTTAATCGGAGAAAAATCACCCAGTACTCTATAAACTCTTAAGGAATAATATCTACCTTGGACATAAGGGCTTCAGCAGAACAGACCTCTTATACCTTCATAAATCACAGTTCAACAAATACTAGGCCAACTATGATATGTAGATACACATGCCCTATCAAGGCCTAATTCTACTTAAATAAACAAAACAAGATGAATAGAGAGATTGGTCACGCAATACTTGTCCCTTCTCTGAAACAAGTATCCTCTCCAAATGAAGTTAATCACATTCCTATCAATCTTCAAAAAGGGAGACAGACAATTGGATAGGCATTCATAAATGCACCCAGATACGACTTGCTTGTCCCTCCTTGAAAAGCAAGGCAAGGCCTAACACGAGTACTGCCATAGCTCTCAAAATGCACCCCATTATGAGGAACATGCTTCATTTTGAGTCTTAAGTCCATGTTCCTCACTGTACCATAGACGGGGCACATTACATATTCAGCATTACAACACGTTGAAATTAATATCCATGGTACAACATATCAAATCATATTACTTTAATCAAAAGAACCATTTATAAAGGATAATGTAGCACATTTTAATGTATTTGTAAACAGGATAGTCTAACAAGGCCATGCAAAACCCCTTTTCAATGCAGCACAAATAAGAAAACCTCCAGTAAAGATCAATTACAATTGATAAGAAAAAAAAGATATGAACTATGTATGTTGAAAAAGAAAAAAGAATGTACTACATTAGTTTATTACAGGAGTAAAAGCTACACAGTTACAGTTAGTGTATGAGCTAAACTGTTATAGAGTAGTAAAAGACATTCTGACTGACAAAGGAGGGTAACTGGAATAAAGACATAAGAGCTTCACATTTAGGTAAAGAGGAGAAAAGAATATAGAGTAGATAGGAGAGAGAAAGGGAATAAAAATTGTGAGAGTTAGGGGCAAAAAGAGTAGACATGGGAAAGAAGGGGGCTTAGAAGTTACATGGGGAAGATAATTAAAGAAATAAAGGGTGTAGAGAGTTGAGAAAGAAATAGCAGATAAGAGGTATACTATGCAGGATTAGAATGAGAATAGAAATATGTCTGTCCTGCCACTGCAAAGGGTAGAAGCAGAAAAAGAAGAAAGGATGAAATATTGCGAAGGTAACTTTAGGCAGCACAACAGGAGCTGGCAGAAATCCAAAAGCTGTGTAAGTAGGTCTTTTCAAGGGCAACATAAAGGTATTGAGGAATAATGCTTGCCTTAGAATTGGAGAAAGAATTCCATTTTTGTAGGTATAGGTTGAATATAGAGAGTGAAAGAGGGTGTTTATGATTTTTAACAAGTAGGTTAATGTCTGTAGAACAGAGAGGCCTAGAGGGACAGTATCACTGCAGTAAGGATCCCTTGGAAAGGCATCTATTGGGAGAATATTATAAAACAAAGGTTTGACTGCGTGAGGTTATTGTGTCTGCTTATTTGAACGGTTTCTTTCTGAAATTTGTGCATCTTATTTGCTGTAGCACAGAAGTTAGTAGTTTATTGGCCATTTTGGGCTAATTTCTATCTCTTTCTTTTCCCCGATATAAACAAACGCATTTGCGCATTTTTTTGCGCCTGTATTCAGCTCAGCAAGTGCCTGCCAGGTGTCTTGCAGAGTTCTACAGCAGCAAAGAGACAAGAGAGAGAATTTGGAGTGATTAAGTATTATTTTTCTGCATTTTCTTGCTGTCTTTTAACTAATTCAGCCTAAAACGCCAATTTTTTAGCGTTTCTGTGATTTAAAAAGCTCGTTTCTGCTACATATTGTACTTATTTGCTGCCTGCACTTGAGCCAAGTCATTTTTGTGTTTAAATAATCTTTTTAACTGTTGTAGGCTACACACTAAAGTGTGATGGCCATTTCTGACCATTTAAAGTGTTTTTTTTTTTTTTTTTTTTTACTGTATCTGCTTTATTTTCTGAAAAAAACAAAATAAAACAACACACATTATATATATTTTTATATATATATATATATATATATATATATATATATATATATATATATATATCACACACACGTTTGACGCCTTTCTGAATTAGTATAGTCCAGTTTTCAGGTTGTTGCTGAATTCAGGGCTGTGTTACAAGTTTATGTGTTGCCCATACCTTACTTGGACAGAAGAAAGTTTCTCTGTTCACCTGTGAGAGAGGGGAGCTTTGAGCAGCCCATCAGTCCCTGGAGGAGTGGTTTCAGCCCAGTAGTTAGTAGTTTATTGGCCATTTTGGGATAATTTCTGTGTCTTTCATTTCCCTGCTATAAAAACCGCATTTATGCAGTTTTGCGCGGCAGTTAGCAAGGATTAAACTATTCCCGGCTCCACAAAGTCTACTCTTCAATTTTTCCCCTGGACCTAGACAAACTTTCAACTTAAGCACTCAAACCATTCATTTCACAGCCCAGCACTTGCTCAAAACTCACAGCAAGCACTAATTAACCATAGCACTAGACCCCCCCCCATACTGTCCAGAAGGACAAGGCTCTCTATTAGTCCCTACCAGCGAATCAATAAAACAGCTCACTTTACCTATTCAGGCATGTCCAAAGGGCAGTTTCAGGTGTACTCTCCGGTCCAACTGGTGAATCTGGGCATTTTGAGGCAATGTTACAACTGCCTCATGTACACAGACAACCCTCTCCTCCTACCACCAGACACTAATATATGCGAGAGATGCAATTATACAGCCAATCTGGAAGCAAAGCTCTCTCAAACAAAGACTGGAACTGACAGTCAAGAGGAGAAGGAAAAAATACTTGCAATACACCACCAGTCTTACAGACCTACTAAACCAACACCGGCAAATAACACACAAATACATACTCGGAGGCTCTAAATAAAAATCTGCAAAAGCAAGAGAGACCTCTAAAAGCAGACACCCAAGCAACCTCCACATCCCACCAGTAACTCCAATACCTTCAGTTGCTTTCCAAGGTCAATAAAGGTTGCCTCAAATAGTTATAAAAACACGTAGTACATAAAATACACGGCTTCAACGGACTTAGCGCTTTCATTTTCTGTCACGGAAACATCATCAGAGTCAATATTTTCTTCCCTCCTCAGCATTTAAATAGACCCAACACCTACGTCATTAATGACAAGATAATTAAAAATTAATTGGTACTTCATTTTAATGTATCTTTTTTCAAACATTAAAAACTCACCCCTTTTTTTAAAAAAAACATATATATGCTTAATACATAACTTTGAAAGTTCTTAACACCAAATACTCCACTATAATAATTAATAATTTAAAATATTTAAAAAATGCCAATTGTATTAATAAAATTGTTACACACATTATATATATATATATACATATATATATATATATATATATATATATATATATATATATATATACACATACACACAAATATATATATATATATATATATATATATATATATATATATATATATATATATATATATATATATATATATATATATATATATATATATATATATATATATAAATAAATATAAATATAAATAAAGAAATGTAACATACACATTCAAACCATAATACAAAATTGCGTGGCTTGAAATAAATGTTAAATATTTAATGTTTACTAATAATGTTAATACTTGTTTGCTTTAGTTTTAAGTGCTGGCATTAATGAAATATGGTCATTGAGCCCTGGTGGGATACAAGCATCCAAATGTAATTGCCATATTAACTCCCTTAATTCTATATGTACTTCCCAGTCCTCTCCTCTCATTTTTCTTAACCTGCTCTATGATCCAAAACTTGAAATCAGCTTGTAAACAGGTCATAGTGTGTCTGTAACGGGCATTAGTCTCTTTCTTTCTATTAATATCATATGTATGCTCGTATATCCTCTGTTTCAGACCCCTTGCTGTCTTTCCAATATAATACGAGCCACATTTTATACACTTAGCTAAATATATTATACCCTTTGTCTGACAATTATAATACCCCTTTGGGTAGAAGGACATATTTACACACTCTAATTCTAAAAATACTTGATTATATACAAAAGGGCATTGTGGGCACCTTCCACATTTATATGTACCAACTCTACTTCTACCTCCACACCCCATCACAAACCATGAAACACATACTTCACATAATCAGTGTGCCACGCAATCACAGCCCTTAAGGCAAAATAACATGCCTATTACTAGTGTGTTGGGTGACTCTATAGTCAGGCACACTAGTAATTGGCGACTCTAGTAATAGGCGACTCTATAGTCAGGCACACTGATGTCCCACTAACTAGGCTGGACAAGGAGAAGGTTACAGTTAGCTGCCTGTCAGGCACCAGGATCCGCCACATAACACAAGCACTCAGGTCACTCCAGAACAAGTACAAATACGACTCTGTCACTGTCCATGTTGGTGTGAATGACCTGAGATGTACCTCCCTGGGCTACATAAAGACAGACATGGAAGAGCTCTCTGATCACATAGCTCAGGCCAGTATGACCCTGACCCCGAGTAGCATCCTGCCCTCACCAAGAATGATGCCACAGTATAAAGAAAAAAATGATCAATTTCAACAATTGGCTAAGTTTCTGGTGTCAAAGAGGATCCAGTACCCGTTTGCCTGGGATGACATGCTAGACAAGCCACGTTGCTTCACAAGAGATGGCTTGCACGTCACCCTTTGGCTTACTGGCAAAGGCTTTTGCCGCCCCCAAAGTACCTTTTTTAGGCAAGGCTCAAAAGACAAACCCACCACCGTAAATAGCACAAGTAACCAAAAACTAAGGCTAATGCTACTCAACGCCAGAAGTCTAAACCTCAAAATGCATGCACTCGAGGCACTCTTCAGTATGGAGACTATCGATATCTGTGCAGTAACAGAAACCTGGTTTAAGGCTCCAGACAGCACCCCAGCACTACCAGGCTATAACTCCTACCATACTTTTCGGCCACAGAACTCGGACCAAAACACAAAAGGAGGGGGTGTATCCATATTCATTCATCAAGGATACCCACACCTCCAGGTTAGTGGCGCAGCATAATGCCTCAGAGATCATCCATGTGCAACTAACAATGGGCAAAACTACAATTCAAATTGTAGCTTGCTACAGATCACCCACCATGACCCCCATTCTGTGTTTCTGGAGACATTGGAAAATATGAAGGTCCTACCAAATGTCCTAATATTGGGTGATTTCAATTACCCAAACATTAACTGGGAGAACTACTCAAGTACTAACTCCCTTGCCCAACGCTTCCTAGAATTTATAAACTCGCATGCCCTGGATCAACTGGTCAACACCCCCCACCAGAGGTGACAACATATTGGACCTGGTCATCACCAACATGGGCGACCGGTGTTCTACACCGGAGGTCAACCCCTCGCTGGTTAGATTAGACCATAGACTAATCACTCTGCGTATCCACATTCTGCCCCCCACCCCCAATCAAGGAAACCACCTTGAAAAACTTTTCAAAAGCAAACTTCACGTTACTTAAGACCGAGGTGGAAAGGTTCACAGCCCCCATGTTAAAGGACAATGCTGTCCAAGCTGCTGAATCCCTTACAAAGGCACTCTCTGAGCACCTGCAAGAATGCATAGATTGTGCTATCCCAAGCAAAACCAAGACTCACTCCTCCAAGAAAAGGAAACCAGTCTGGTGGACCCCTGCCGTAAACAAGCTATACAATAGAAGGAGGAAACTAGTACAGAAAATAGTAAAATCCCAAGAAGGAAAGACATCCCCGATTACTATCTGCAAGAAATTACGATCCCTCATAAAATTATCCAAGGTTATCTTCGAAAGAAAAACTGCCGAGGACTCCAAAGATAACCACAAAGCATTCTTTAGCTATGTCAAAAACCATAGTGGAAACTCTCAGATCTGTTCTGAGTTAGTGCAGAATGGCACAAAATACACTGAACCGACTGATATTGCCATCATTCTGGCAGACTGGTTTAGTGCAAACTTCACCCCCCTCTCACCCCCTGAAGGGCCCATAACCATACCAGAAGAATGTAGAGCCCCGGCAATCAGTGACACACAGGTTAAAACAGCCCTATCCAAAGCCAAAAACACAGCTTCACAACTTCACCCCCCTCTCACCCCCTGAAGGGCCCATAACCATACCAGAAGAATGTAGAGCCCCAGCAATCAGTGACACACAGGTTAAAACAGCCCTATCCAAAGCCAAAAACACAGCTTCAATGTGACTGGATGGTGTCCCAGGCTGCGTCTTACACAAACTCCAAAATGAACTAATCCCTCACCTAAACACACTGTTCAAACTCAGCCTCTCTACAGGCTACATACCCATAGAGTGGCGCACAGCAACAGTTATCCCACTCCACAAAGGTGGAGCCACAACGAACCCCAGGAACTATTGCCCTATAAGCCCGACTTGCCTGGTCTGCAAGGCTATGGAGCGCATCATCATGGAACTCATTAACAGAGACATTGGGAACCTCCAAACATTGGACCCTACACAGTCTGGCTTTGTTAAGGGCAGATCATGCCTCCTAAACCTGGTAGACTTCTTTAAGACAGTTATCAAGGCTTTAGATGAGGGAAAGGAGGTCCACACAGCCTACCTAGACCTTACAAAGGCTTTCGACACCATTCCCCATTCTGGTATTATAGACAAGCTCACCAGCCTGTACATAAACCTCTACGTCACGAGATGGGTTGCCAATTGGCTCACGGATAGAACCCACATGGTGAGTTGCAGGCTCTAGGTCCGACTCTAAACCGATTAAAAGTGGTGTCCCCCAGGGCTCAGTCCTGGGACCCCTCCTGTTCAGTATATACTTCTCAGAGGTACTGGCAAGCACAGAAGGACTATGGCTGACCAAGTTCACAGACAATTGCAAACTGGGGGCCATAATTGACTCTCTGGCTGACACACACATCCTCCAGAAGGGTCTCAATGAAACAGATACCCGGTATCAAAATCATGGCCTCACAATACCAAAAAGTGTATAGTCACCCCCTTTGGAAAAAAAAAAAAAAAAAAAAAAGTACCCGGGAACTACCACATACATAAAATGTCATAAGGGATCTGGGGACCAAAGTAGATAGTAATCCCTACTTTGATAATCATATTGCCAAGGTGGTTAGAAAACCCTTCTGTGTGGCCCACCTAATCACAAAATGGTTCTCTTCTAGTTGGGATGTACCTTACAAGACACCTGCAACAGCTGGAAAGACCACAGAAGTACCTCACCAACAGGATTACTGGCCTTAAACAAACAGATGCCCTATGCACCCCAACTGAATAAACTCCAGCTGTACTCAGTTGCATACCACTTACTTAGAGGTGATCTCTGCCTGACATACCAGGTCATGTCCAACCCAGAATTGATGGACATGCTCCACCTAAAAAAAAAAAAAAAATCCCTGGGAGCCACACACTCTAGGGATCTGTACCTCACCACAATGATAAATAGGATGCGCTGGAGGGATAGATTCCTGTCCCAGAGACTCCCCATGATTTGGAACAGGATTCCAATCTACATTAGGCAGAGCCCCTCACTAACACTCTTCAAGAGAAACCTTGACAAGTGGATGGGAAACAGAAGATTTACCCCGGGAACACTGCAGTGGCTCTGCTGGACAGAGGCACAGGGAACTAATAGCTCTGCTGGACAGAGACACAGGGAACTAATCTAAGGGGGCGGCGAAAGCCAACACATTCTGGCTAGGCTTGCAGATGCCCTCGGGCAGATAGCCTAGTACTTACTCATGAACCTACACTAATGTACTTACCTATGAACCCAAGTCAATGTAATTTTTTTTAATGCAACGCAGTAGTGGGTGGAATTGGGCATTCTGGTTGTGAATTTAGCAATTCTATTACAGTACTCAACTAGTTTACCTTTTAGGGTACAGGTGATACTTGTAAGAATGGGAGAAGCATAAAATAGAGTAAGGAAAAGAAGTTAACCAGAATTATCAGAGTTTTGTGATTTAAGCCAGAGATCTTGAGTGCATCTGAACTGAAATCCAAGGCATCAACTTAAAACAACTGAAAAATAAGTATATTTAAAGCCTGTATTGCACTTTGTTAGCTATATTTATTTGAATTGCTGCTTCATTTTTGCTGTTTGTGTCTGCATTTGTTCTGCACTTTGAAATTCTGTATTACTGCCTTATATAGCATAAGCTAGAGTCAGACTTGGTGAATCTAGACAGTTTGGTATCATCGTGCTCTACACCACCTATCTTACATTAAGAGGGCCTCCTTGCACCCTTGTGGCAGAAGTGTGTAGCTCCGGTTCCATCAGAGTTGGGGATTGCTGGAGAAAGACCCTTGCATTTGCATGTAGCTGCACATTGCACAATAAGGGTTAGCACAACCCTGTATACCTTGTACAGATGCAAAGGCCTGGGAACTTATATTTTCCCCTAGATGTCTGTCAATAGAACCCTCAAAGTCTGTTGTTGCTCTGCAAGCAACTCAACGGCACAGTGAACAGCATCGCCACAGCTCTTCACCCTAAACCATCAACACAATAAGCCCCTCTGTTATTCCTACATCATAAACTGATCTAACTTACCCACTCCCCAACAGTACTACGGTATAAATCTGCCATTAGGGATGGTCACTTCCCCACCATTTCTTCGGCCAGCCTGACTGACTTGGGCATCCTGAGGCAATGCAGTAATTGCCTCATGTATACGGACAACCACTTAGTCCTGAAACAAATACTGTATGTGAGAGATGCAATTACACTATCCATTTGGAAACTATCTTCTAGCATAACAAAAAGCAAGACATCACACAGCTTATCAGCTCACACACTTCACCCGTCACATAAGTTCAGGACACAACATATAAACCCACATATGTGGGAGTACTTACTAAAACCCTACCAAAAGATCAGAGACCTCCCAAGCGCAAGTTATCTGCACACACCTCAACATGTGTATAAACCACTGCACATAACACACACACAAACACACACACACACACACACACCTCTCATCAAATAAGCCCCTAAGGCAAAACACCTCAAAACCTAAATGTCTTTGTCATAAGAGACTTTATTGTGAGACCCACAGATGTTCACCTTACCAGGCTGGACAAGGAGAAGGTAATAGTCAGCTGCCTATCAGGTGCCAAGACCCATCAGATCATGCTTGCACTCAGGTCACTCAACAAGTACTACTATTATGGCTCTGTCAGTCACAGTCCATGTTGGAGTAAATGATTTGAGATGTACCTTCCTGGACTATATGAAGAGACATGACTGAACATTCAGATTAGGTGTCCCAGGCAGATATGACCCTAGCCCTAAGTAGCATTCTACCTGTACCCAGGATGATGCCACAATATAAACTAAAACATGATTGACTTCAACAACTGGCTTAGCTTCTGGGGTTATTCCAAGGGAATCCAGTATTTGTCAGGCTGAGAAGACATGGTCGACAGGCCATGCTGCATTGCCAGAGAGAGTCTGCTCCCGTCTCCCCTAGGCTTTCAGATACTGGCTAGGGTGCTTGCCTAATAAAAGGCAATATGGCAGAGGCAATGTCAAAATGACAACATTTCCAACATAGCACAATCCACTCGAGACAAACTCAAGGTTCTTGTTGTTCATCTGGTCAGGATAAAACAGACAAACATTCGTGGGTTCTGTTCAAACAGCTTTATTACACACAAACATCAGAAATGAGGCTTTGTAACAAACTTATAAACAGACTGACTACTGCACTCATACATGTTAACACTCTGGTTGTTCTCTCAAAATGGCACTGCTGCTTGCTCGTGCTCATTATTTATATGCAAAAGCTATATCTGGAAATGCTTCTTAAAGGTACATGCACACACACTGATCTACATCCTCCCTCAACTTTGGGGACATCAAGAATGGGAATGGATACTATAACATGCTCTTCGGTATGAACATTGGATCTAGTGTATGTATCACAGGTACGATGCTGCAATATCGTTTCTGATACAGGAAGAGGTCTGCGGTTTCTCCTGTACTCTATACCCTCAGGATCTCAGCTCGGTACATATACCTCTCACTTGACCAATTTGATCAATGCTCTTCTCTTTTTGCATCCTCACTGTCTCTCCTTTTAACGGAAGAAATCTGCTCATTTTATCATATCTGGACTTCTGAGAAGAACACTTCTTAAAAGTTGGGCTTTGATTGCTCTGTTGTTTTTGGCATGAGGGACCAATAAACCAGAATTAATAGGCAAGTTTTGTTCTGGTTTGCCTAGATAGAAGTCTCTGAGCAGGCGAGCCAAGTAGTTAGTCATGGGGTATATATCTGAGATTGAGTAAATTCAAGAAGATATCGGTATTGTCATGCTTTGACCTCTCTAGTAACTGCTTTGCACTTTGTACTGCACATTCAGAAAGGCCGTCTGACTGAGGATATTCAGGACTGCTAGTAACATGAATAAAGTCCAACCAAATCTCTGAAACAATTGACTGGTAAACTGAGAACCACTGTCAGAAATGACAGTGTGGACTACCATGGACTGAGAAATGAAGTTTCATCTTAGTAATAACAGCACTTGACGTTAGGCTAGGTAGCAAACCGATCTCAAAGCAGTTCGAATAAAAGAGTCTGCCAACACTAAGTAATGATGATTGTTCCACTCAAATGCGTCAGTTGGTACTGTTGACCAAGGTAGTTCAAGAATATGGCTTGGCTGGAGTGGCTATTTTTCCAAACCTGGGTGGCCACGATGTAAAATCTGGATGTATTCATGTTGTATGGAAGTAGGAAGAACAACCTTTGGACCTTTGAAAATGATATCACCTTCCATCAGCATCTCATCTCTGCATGGAAAGCAAGGTACTTTGGTGGTGCACAGGATTGCTTTGACGGCCATCTTACAATGATGAAGTGGTTGAGCTTTTGCAAAACTGGATCAGTCTTTGTATGATCTCTTAGCTCATCAAGTCTTGTGGTAGGAAAATTACGCACTTCCATGACAAAGTCAAAATTCCCTGCATCAAGCTATTATGTGATATTTCTGGGCAATCTGGATACGGTATCAGCCAGATAAAGAAGTTTACCCTTTGTACAGACCATGTTGAAATTATACTTTTGCAATTTGAGCATCATTCTTTGTATTCTTGCTGGAGTGGAAGCCATAGGCTTCTTTAAAATATTAACTACAGGCTGATGGTCAGTTTCTATCTGGATTGCTCGGCCATAAATATAATCATGGAACTTCAAACATGCGAACATAATTGCCAAAAGTTCCTTCTCAATTTGAGCATGCTGCATCTCAGCCTGGGTAAGAGTTCTAGATGAACAGGCAACACGTCTGCCCTCTTGAAGAATAACTGCACCAAGACTGAACTTTGAAGCATCACAGGAATGAACTACTGGTTTGTGGATATAATATCATAATGTAGGCAGGTTAGCAATTTGCTGTTCGAGGTTATCAAATGCTCTCTGGTGTTGTTCTAACCATGACCATGCAACATTTTTGCGTGTCAGCTCGCTTAAAGGTGCTGATATCTTATTAAAAGGTCAGGGATAAATTTGCCTAAATAGTTAACCATACCATGAAAATGCTGTAGGGCTTGGACATTATCTGGAGCTGGCATCGCAAGAATGGCTGCTTGTTTAGAAGGATCTAGTCATAAACCTGTACTGGTAAATAAATACAACTACACAAGTAACTTCTGGTAATCTGAATTTACATTTCAGGGGACTGAACTTTAAATTCACTTCACGCTCTCTGTTCAGAACTTTCCTGAGGTTTCTGTCATGCTCTGCTTCACTTATTGCCTCCAATCAGTAAATCATTAACTATTATAGCACACAGATAGTCTGAAAAAAATGTATTCCATTGCATGCTGAAAGACTTCACTGGCAGAATTTATTCCAAAAGGCATCCTGAGGAATCTGTATCTACCAAATGGGGTACTGAATGTAGTCAGTGGACAAGATTTGCTATCAAGCATCACTTGCCAAAATGAACTCTTTGGATCCAAGATAGAAAAAACAGTGGCATTTGGCATGAGGACTGCAATCTCCTCGACTGTACGCAAAGGATGATGAGGTCTTTTTAAATGCCTTATTCAAGTCTCTTGGGTCAATGCATATTCGGATTTCATCTGAATTTTTCTTATGAGCAGCTACCATGGATGACGCCCACTCAGTTGGTTCTGCGACTGGACAAATCACACCTTGCTGCACCATTTTGTCTAACTGGACCTTAACTTTGTCCCGCATAACTACTGGAATTCTTCTTGCTGATCCAATCACTGGGTCTACTTTCATGGAGTACACAACTGGAAAGTTTGCCTAGCTTGTCAGTGAATACATCAGCATACTCCGAGAAAATAGTGTCAGTAAAGCTGGAACTGGGACATGTGCTTACATGACGTACTTATTTGGTAAAAGAAAGCAGTTTCATTCTTAAATCGTCTCAGAGACCTAGTAATGACTGCATGGGTCTCTGGACTACATAAAACTGTGAGCTGTAACTGTTCTCAGGCGAATAGCATGAAACCACTACTAAACATTCGGTTTGACTCTCTCTCACCTCCATAAGCATCAAGCCTCGGACAATTGGCCAAATTAAGTTGCTCACCAGCCCTCACTTTAGCAAATGTTTCTGCTGACATTACATTACATTTTGAACCAGTGTCTACTTTGAGCTCTGTGGGTTTACCATTGATCAGGACAGTACAAAATACTTAATTCTTTGCCAATAAATCTACTGTACTAACCTTTTAACCGACCAAAGATACACCATCTACATAGAAAATTGGGTTGCAGCTCTCTACATGATCAACTTTGTTTTTTGCGTGACCTTTCTTTATAACCGAATAAGGCTTGCTGAATTTACAAAACGTCTGAAAATGGTTCAATTTTTTACACTTGTGGCATTGCGGACCAAATGCCAAGCATGCCATGGTTGGCACCACATTTACTACAGTTAATAAGAATTGAGTTTTGCTGACTCACATATTGTATTGAGCATGTTCTTTTCTAGCAAGTTCCAGGACTAGGTCAGTTAAAGCTACAGGTCCTCCCTGCAGGTTTACTGAGCTAGTCTTGGAACTTGCTAGAAAGCTACGGGTCCTCCCTGCACACCCGCAGATGTTGCAGCTGCCATGGGCTTAGGCCTGTTTCTGCTTGCCATGTGTTGCATGCTGTCTAGGTTTGCTCTAGAGGCTGTTGAAACCATGTTCTTATCACTTGTAAGCATATATTTGTGTGCCTTTCTGTGAGCTCATGGATTTGACAAATCTCTACGTCTTTCCTTAATGTTAAATCGCTGTCGCAAAACAAAATCTTTCTCACTGCAGCACTATTAAACACCACACACAAGTCTGTCTTTTATTAACTCATCTTTTCAAGTCACCAAATCTGCACATTTTAGCTTTGTTTCTCAAGTCAGTGATATAAGCTGCAAAAGTTTCACCTGGTTTTTGGTCTCCTATATAAAATAAGTGCCTTTCGAATGTAACATTTGTCTGGGGGTTGCACATTTCTCTAACTTTACATTTTAAGCAGTCAGGGTCTTCCCTTGATTCAACCGGTACCACAAAATGATGTGTTGCCTATGCATCTAGAACTCTTACCCATATGCTGCATATACTTCTGGTGCATACACAAATGAATGCTCTCTTTTAATAGCTTCTGACCCAAAGATAAGCAAAATGAATGCCCTTCTACGTGCTCGAATACTCTCCAATTCTCTGCTAAATGCCTCTGCCACATCAATGAACATGAAGTAGTGAAGGTGCTTGAAATCATGTACAATACACACACACATGCCAGAACTTGTGATTCTGCCCAATAGCACAACAAACTCTTTGAAATAACTGTACTTTGTCAAACAAGTCCCCATAGCACAAGAACACTTTGAAATTACTGTAGTTTGTAAAATCACTCATCAGTCTAATTACACACACACACACACACACACACACACACACACACACACACACCAGAACTTGTGATTATGCCCAATAGCACAACAAACTCTTAGAAATAACTGTACTTTGCCAAACAAGTCCCCATAGCACAATAACACTTTGAAATTACTGTACTTTGTAAAATCATTCAGTCTAATACTTCGAAATTTCTATATTTTGCAAATAAACTATACACTGCAGAAAAAGCTCAGAGTAAAACACTTAGATGAATGCAATTTGCAAATAAACTGTACACAGCACAAGAACCTTTCAAAATAGCTGCACTTTGTGAAATAACTCTGTACAGAGTAAGAAACACTCCGAAATGGTGGCTTTCTGCGAATAAACGCATACAGCACAAGAAACTTTACAAAATAGAAGTTTGTGCCCAAACACGGTCTTTTACTAAAAAAACATGCGGTCACCTTGCTCTTTAAGTTTAATTTTGCCTTTTTACTGTACTCATTATGCCCTTTTAATCTCTCATCATGCGCATTATACTTTTCTTGTGTCAGTTTTACTTTAAACATGCTCATTATGTAAACCACAGCAATTCTGAGCACCATATGAATAGCTGTGCTAGTTTTGTCAGATATCATGGTTTCAAACATTTTGTTTAATTAATAATGCAGTTGTTGCTTTTCGTTTGTTTAATAAGTTTTGTATTAGTCGTTTGATTAGTAATACTTTTGTGCCTTATAAATGCACTGTTTAATTTTCTTTGCCAGATAAATTCTTTGTGCAGTTTTCTTTACCTTTAGCTCATTTTTGGCCTTTTTCATTTGTCTGTGCTGTTTCGGTCAACCTGCTTAGTCTGCCTTCACCTTCAACTCTGCACCACATGGCTCGAAGAAGTTGCTCTTCTAATCCCAGTTCTGACACCATGTCGCTCATCTGGTCAGGATAAAACAGATGAACATTCATGGGTTCTGTTCAAGCAGCTTTATTACCCACACATCAGCAATGAGGCTTTGTAACAAACTTAAATAAACCTATAAACAGACTGACTACTACACTCATACATGTTACCACTCTGGCTGTTCTCTCAAAATGGCACTGCTGCCTGTACATACTCAGCAAGTGCTACATCTGGAAATGCTTCATAAAAGGTACATACACACGCTTTGATCTACAATTCTGCTGCTTAATGCTAAAAGTCTAAACATGAAACTGCACTCCCTGGAAGCACTCCTCACCTTGGAAAATGCTGAGGTGTGTGCAGTCACTGAAACATGGTTCAAGGCCACAGAGAGCATCCCAGCTGTGCAAGTCTACAATGTCTTCCACGTGTTCAGACCTCAGGAATGCACACGAAAGAGCCAAAGGTGGAGGTGTATCCATCTTCATTAAAGCCAAGTACACCTCCAGACTGGTCAAACAGTACAACTCTCTCGAACAACTCCATGCCCAACTAACTATAAGTAAAACAGCCTACAACATCATTGCTAGCTATAGGTCCCCCTCCATGAACCAAGAAAAGCACAATGCCTACCTGGACTTTTACTTGAGTCACTCGCCATACAGCCCAACACCTTAGTCATGGGAGATTTCAATTATCCCTCCACGGACTGGGAAACATACACAAGCTCAAACAGAGGTTCCTGGACTCTTGTCAAAGCAAATGCCCCAGCACAGACAGTCTGCATCCCCACAAGGGTCTCTAATGTCCTTGACGATACTCACCAACATGGGTGATCACTGCACTGCCCCCTGTGTGATGCCCTCCCTGGTAAAGTCGGACCATAAATTAGTCTCATTCGAAGTAACTATTGGATCCTACACACCAAAAGGAGCATAAAAATAAGGAACTTTTCCAAAGCAAACTACAGCCTACTATGTGATGGTATAAAAAGTTTTATACCCTCTGCAATCATAGGCAATGACGACTCCTAAGCAGAGATGTATACAAATGCCCCGTATAATTATCTTAGCAACTGTATAGACTCAGCTATACCTGACGGGATTAAAACCAGGCCCTCCAAAAAAAACAAGCCACCTTGGTGGACATCTAGTATAAACAGATTGCACAACAAATGGAAGAAACTGATCTCCAAGAACAAGAGGAAACTGCCTTTGCAGAGTAAGAATTCCCTCCACAGATTACAAAACTTCTTATTTGCTTGTTCAAAGTCCTCCAAAGCCAATTATGAAGCTAAAATAGCATCCCTAGCCAAGGACAATCATAAAGCATTCTTTAAGTCTGAAATCTAAAAAGGAGTGCCAAGCAATGTGCCAAATTGGTAGTAGATGGTACCACTCACACTATCCTGGAGGAAATTGACAACCTGCTAGCTGACAGACTTGGTGCAAACTTTACCCCCCTATTCCCACCAGCCATACCCCAATGCATACCGACACCAGCTAGAATCTCTAGAGATCAAGTCATATCTGTACTTTCCAAGGCCAAAAACACTCCCTCAACAGGGCCACAAAACATCCCAGATTGCTTAATAAGCAATCTAAAAGAGGACCTAGCTGACCCACTTGCAGTTCTCTTTAACCATAGCCTGAGAACTGGTTTTGTATCAGCAGAATGGAAAACAGCAACAGTAATCCCCTTGAATAAAGGGGGGAAATCAGCCAACCCTGGGATCTATAGACCCATAAGTCTAACCAGCCTCATCGGCAAGACCATGGAAAGGATCATCGTGGACCTTACCGACAAGGACATAGGCGACCTTCAAACTCTAGACCCAATCGAGTTTGGCTTCATTAAGGGTAGATCATGCTTATTGAACCTGAAAACTTCTTTGAGAAAGTCACCAAAGCCCTGAATGATGGTAAAAAACAATGCACGCCGCCTATGTGGACCTAGCCAAATCCCCCACTCAGGTATCATTGGAAAACTCTCCCTAGGTGTTAATCCTTACATCACTAGATGGGTAGCTAACTGGCTCACCAACAGAACACATACTGTCAAAGTTGGCAATTCCACCTCTACCAGTAGGCCCATCACCAGTGGCGTACCGCAAGGATCTTTACTAGGCCCTTTACTATTTGGGATCTATTTCTCGGAAGTCCAGGCTAAAGTAGACAGCCTCTGGCTTACTAAGTTCGCGGAGGATTGTAAACTAGGCGTAATCATGGAATCCCTCAACAATGTCAACATATTACAGGAGAGCTTAACACAAACAAATGACTGGTGCCAAAGTCATGGTCTAAAACTAAATGCAAAAAAGTGCACTATTACCCATTTGACAAAGCAGAATTCCCCACTAATTACAATATTGTCAGCACCTCTCCAAGTTCAAACCCAGTGGTACGAGATCTGGAAACACAGGTTGACAGCAAACTGAACTCTGAACACCAGGTTTCCACGGTAGTAAGGAAAGCCTTCTACATTCCACATCTCATAAGTATAGGCATCGCATCCAGGTCTACAGATGTTATAACCCCACTTTACTCAACCCTGATCACACCAGTAATAGAGTACAATGCTCCCCCAGAGAGACCACAGAGGTTTCTCACTAAGAAGGTACATGGCCTCCAAACCATAACCTACGTGGATAGACCGAAAGCCCTATCACTGTACTCTGTATCATACAGGCTACAGAGAGGTGACTTGTGCCTGGCCTACAGAGCAGTCTCCGACCCAGACTTGAAGGAAATGTCACACATCCACAAATCAAATGGCACTAGAGTCACTCGCTCTAGGGATCTCAACCTTGCCAGTGACATTAACATAACATGCTGGAGAGACATGCATGTCTCCCAGAGACTGCTGCTGCTCTGGAATAAACTTCCAGTTAATGTGAAGCAGAGCTCCTCAATGACCCTATTCAAGATGGACAAATGGATGGCTGACCACAAATTCACCTTGGGGGAGGCACCCATGTCCCTCATGGACAGGGGTAGTTGGTGCCGATCTGTAAAGTACATCCATCTAACCAAGGATAATTGGGGCAACATGGGATTAACATGGCTAGGCTTTAAAGGCAATAGGGCCACTAGCCTAGTAACCTCCTATGAACCTATAAATGTAGTGGCTATGTTTATGCAGGATTGAGCCATGAGGAATTTAGATGCTCTCTAGAGAAGCCCTAATTTATTTATATTTTTTATGTATATGGACATCAGATTTTAGTTGATCATCTAGGGTAACTCCTATCAGCTTGGTTTGGGAAAATGTTCCCAACTGAAAATTTTTGAAGGTAATGACTAATGTGCTCATCATGTGCAAGATTTGGGATGAAGAGCATTAATTTTGTGTTACTAAGATTTAGGAGGAGGTGAGACAGCAAAGATTCAGAGATGAAGGAATCTTGTGTTACGGTTTATAGAGATTTTATAAAGAAAACAGAACACAGAGCAGCATGCAAAGATGTTACAGTCTTTTGAGGTTATTAAAAAAAAAAAAAAAACAAGATTAAACAGCAGGGATGCAGAATAAACCCCCTAAGGAACTCCAGTAGTTACTGACAGATAGGTGGAGATAGATGACCAACACTATAATGCTTGGGTACAATTAGTAAGGCTGCTAGTAAACCAAATGACAGCAAAAGAAAAGCGAAGAAGAAACTATGTGTAGTAAATTTGGATGAGAGATTGAACTAACAAAGTGGCAGAGAAAAAAATAATTTTTGTTTCATTCCTGATAATTTGTATTTGAGGATAGCAGTAGTTGTACTATGACAGGAACAAAAACCATGCTGACTGAAGAAAAAAAATCTTATTAGATAGCAGAACTTTCTGGATCTGATTATAGACACATTTTTCTAAAGTTTTAGAGAAAGGAGATGGGATGGCTACAGGTTTGAAGTTTGCCATATTTGCGAAGATGCTGCCTTTGTGAAGGGGAAAAATTAAGTATTGTGTCCATGAGGTAGGAACAGCAAACAGCAAATTCTGTTATGGGGCAACTCATAAGCATCAACATCGGGTAGGCGAGTGGTTTAACATCTACCTTTAAATCATAGGAAGTTACAAGGCTAGTGGCCCTAGGGCTCTTACAAGCCTAGCTAGGTTCTAACCGTATTTCCATGATCAGCACCTAATGCCAGTGTCCAAGAGGGACACAGGTAGAACCCCCGGGTGAATTTACGGTTACCCATCCAATCATCCAGATTTTGTTTGAAGACTGCCAATGAGGTGCTCTGTTTGACATGAAGTGAGAGTTTGTTCCAAAGATGTGGTAACCTCTGGGAGACAAATCTGTCCCTCCAGCAGGTTCTATTAATGTCACACACCAGGTTAAGGTCTTTACAGTGAGTAATCCCTGCACCATTTGACTCGAGGATATGGAGCATTTCCAATAAAGCAGGGTCAGAGATTGCCTCCGAGTAGTCTGTATGACAGAGAATAAAGTAACAGCAACTTCAGATGATCCACATAGGACAGATCCTGAAGACCTTAAATTTTCCTTGTGAGGAATCTTTGTGGCTTCTCCAATTGCTGCAGGTTTTTGGAAAGGTACGCACCAAAAGGGCATTGTACTCAATTACTGGCTTGATGATGGAAGAGTATAGGAAGGTTAGAGCTTCTTTTTTCTGGAGGCAATGCCCTTACTTATGAAATCAGCAAAATATGATGCACTTCTTACCACTGTGAAGACATGATAATCAAAGGTAAGACTGCTGTCAACCTGTGTGCCCAGGTTTCTCACCACCGAGTGCACACTTAGGGTGTTGCTATTGATGTGTTACTTAGCAGGAACATTGCTCTTACCGAAAGGTATAATATATTTTTTTTGCATGGAGTTTAAGACCATGACTTTGGCACCAATCATTTGTTGGTGCAAGTCCCTCTTGTATGATGCTGACATCATTTGGAGATTCTATGACCACTCCCAGTTTGTGGTCATCAGCAAACTTTGTCAACCACAAACCTTTAGTTTTTGCTTGTACTTCAGAGAAATAGATTCCAAACAGTAGAGGTCCCAAGACTGATCCCTCTGGAACACAACTGGTTACAGGTCTGCTGTTGGAGGTGGATTCCACTATTTTGACCATGTGTGTTTTATAAGTGAACCAGTTAGCGACCCATCTAATGATATAAGGATTGACACCTAGCTGGGCGAGTTCGTCAATGATGCCCGAGTGGGGGATAGTGTCAAAAACCTTGGCTAATGTCTAGGTAGGCTATATGAACAGCTTTTCCCTCATCCAGGGCCTTGTTGATGGTCTCGAAGAAGTCCACCAGGTTTAACAGGCATGATCTCCCTTTGGCAAATCCAAACTGAGTAGAGTCAAGTGTTTGGAGATTATCTACAGCTTTGTTGATAAGGTCCATGATGATTCTCTCCATGGCCATGCAGATAAGGCTAGTCAGGCAAATAGGTGTATAGCTCCCAGGGTTAGTGGAAGCACCACTTTTGTGCAAGGGAATAACGGTGGCCGTTTACCATTCAGCTGGGACGAAGCCAGTGCTTGGACTATGATTGAAAAGAGTACCCAAAGGTGTTGCTAATAAATAGATATGCTGCTAGTAAACAATAAGGGGCCATTGAGGATGGCCTAAGTTTGAAAATGAGTTTTTCAGCAGATCTGGTTGGTACTGGTCAAGGTGAAAGATGAAAGATTTATTTGTTGGACTGGACGAGTGAGAATGTTGGGGAAGATCTTTTGTTATGTCAGTGATAGTGTGTATGAAATGGGACTTGGGAGGATTTTCTGGGTTTGACAAGCTTGGTAATAGAGGTCCTAAAGGAAATGGCTCTAACCTGATTCTTGCAACATCATCCAGAATTAGTTTTGGTGATTTTGCAAAGTTTCCTGTAAAACTGAAATGAGGACTGATTGCATACCACATTTTCCATGCTTTGTCTCATTATTTGTTTTGTTTCAGATTTTAGCCAGGGGGGTTGGGTTAACTTTGGTTCTTTTCATTCTTATTGGTGCTAGACTGTTAAGGATGTGAAGAAAGACAGGACTGAATGTCTCTACTGCTTGAATGAGTGGAAAATATTTTAGGAGAGTCCAAATGATTTGTGACAGTGAGGACATGAAGGTGATGAGGTCCGTTTCTTGTATAAATGAATTGAGGGAGTTTTTGATCTGGGTAATGTTTCCAAATAACTACCACTGTTAGATTCCTGGCTTAAGTTCATAGCTAGCTATGAGTAAGTGTTCCACATTTTCCGCCACATGTGATCCACATTGTGAGAGGTAGTGCTTCAAATTCTGGGGATACTTACAAGGTGTTAATAGCCCCCTGGCCCAGTTGCCTTGTATATTCTATTAATCTATAACTTAGCTACAAAACCCCTGGCTAAATGGATCAGTAAACAGAAACTCATCAATCCTGGACAATTTTTTTTGGTTGTTGTAATTATCTCCAACCTAACTTGTTATTCTTTATTATAGATCGACATCGTTAATTGTAATGTGTAATACTGCACATTTCTTTATCTTTTGCGCACTACATTTTTATTATACACTTTCAGAATTTAGATTGTAATCTTTACACTTATGCATTCGTTGTTTATACTATTCCTCAAAGACATAGCCCGAAAAAGGTCCATGTGGATCAGTACTCCACCCCAGTCAACAACACAGACAAAGAAGGCATAAGTGTAAAGCTTACAATCTAAGTTCTCAAAGTGTACAATAAAAACAGCACGCAAAGGATAAAGAAATGTACAGTGTCGCACGACACATTTTCTTAAAACTGTTCGATTTCGACAACTGCTTCCCCTAACTACGCGTTGTCAAACCCATATCTTGCAAATGACAGTTACATCATTTACAAATTATGTCAAGTGTTCCCCACCCAAGCATCTAATTTACCTCATTAAAGCAAGACTTCTCCCCCAACTTTTATTCTGTACTCAAAGTTAAGTCCCACACACATAGGGTGGCGAAGTAAACATAGGTTTAAGATATTTACCTGCTGCTTAATAGCAGTACTGCTGCAATTGGTGTAGTTCTCAGAAATGAGTTGATCAAACAGAAGATTGGTTTCGGTCCTGCAGCTCTCCGAATCGGTGGAGTTCAAAGAACACAGTTTGAAGAAATAACGATAAAAATCGCAACGGGTTGCCTGCAAAATTACATCATCCTCATCTACACTTGGTTGATGCTGCCTAAACAGCGAATCTCCCTGTAGTGTGGCATGTCCGGAGTCAGCAGCCATATTCAATTTGTAGACCAGGGCAAAAAATGCCATGGTAACAGCAAATATACTTCCGGGTTCAGGACTTCGTTCAGTGCGTAAATTGTTCTGATTTGTCCAGATCGCATAGGCAGCAAAGTGGGGGTAAATAAGCTGTTCTGTCTTTATTTTGAAATTGTTTCTTTGTAAGGGATTCAACTAAGTTACACAGGAGTAGTATATATTTTGTTATTCTGATTCATGTGGGATTCTCATATTTCTCGTTGGGAGGAGAGGAGTAGCTGTCACATTTTATTGATTGAATGACTGACTCTGACTGATTGCTTTTTGAGTACCGAGTAAGGCCGCAGCGGAGATCCGGTGAGGAAGATTTTCCGCATGTGTAGTAATCATACAGATTGCGATAGGATACATGCAAACAAAGAGTACGTAAGGTTACAAAGCCCTAGATGAAACAGCTAGACTGTATTTGTAAGCAGTCACATGCAAGAGAGATGACATGAAGAATATAGTTAAAACAGTCAATTTTATACATAGAAATGAGAACAAAACTGTGGTGAAAATTTGCATTGTTATACTAGAGTCAGTGGGACAAGTGAATCATAAATGGGAGTAGAGAATGAGGAACTTACAGTAGGTATATGCAGTAGTGAAATGAGAAAAGGGAAGACTAGCAGAAAACTGATTTATGCAAACTGCTCTATGGGTAAGAGGACATTTAGAGTAGAGATTAGGAGAGTAGCAGTAGTGTGAGAAGATATGGTGGGTAGATGTATTGTAATAGTAAGAGCAGGAAGGCTCAAGTAAGAATGGAAGGTTGATCTGAAGTTGGGTCAGACAAGAAAGAAGAGGTGATTCTTTGCAGTAGTACACACCTTCGTAGTTTGCACAGGTGTGGATGGTGCTGACTTGATTGGCATCCAAATGGGGCTGTCAGTTAAGAGTGGTTGGGCCATTTCATAAATTAACTTTTTTTGCATAAAGGGGAATGGGGAACAAAGGATCAAAATCTGTGATTCATTTGTAAATATCACTATAATTTTCAAAAGTTAGCAGAACAGCAATTTTTAAATCAATGTTCACTTTCTGAACAATAGGTACGAATCCCTAATGTAAGGTATTACTGACTGCAGTACTCTGCAATTTAACAAGAAGTCCAAAAAGTGTTGGGATGGAAAGGGCAAAGAGCAAAATCACGAACAGTTAAAAGATATAATTCTTATTCTACCATCTCCTCAAATTCACTTAAGCTAATAGAGCAGTGAGCTTTACATAGACATGGATTAAGAAGTGTGACCAAACTAAACGTTTATGTTCAGCACATTACTGACTACATTCCTCGGCAAGTTACCAGAAAAAAAAATCCAAATTATCTTTTGAGGCACAGGTAAAATTATGAGCAAAACCAGAGACAGGTGAGAAGTGTATGTCTTCCTACTGATATCTCCTAAAATTCACTTGCATTAAAAGAACAGCATGTTTCAAATTATCATGCTCTTTTTGTACAATAAGTAATATGGTGAAAGTATAATGTTTAACACATTACTAATCGACTGCAATGCTCAGCACATTGCCAGAAAATCCAAAAATGTTAGGAGGGACAGAGTAAAAATGAATGAAAATCAGGGACAGTTGCGACTTACAACTACAGCAGAAAAAAGAAAAGCTCTGAATAAAACACCATTTAAATGAGCTGTAGTCTTCCTGCATCCAAGTTGCCGTGTCTTGGCCTATGCCACACAAGGGGTGGCACCTGCTGCTGCACATCACTTTGTCCTAAGGTAAACAGTCACTGAAGTGGTATAACGAAGGTGGGTTAAGAAAAGTGTTACATGATTTCTGGGTTTATCCTGGAGAAAATAGTGCAGAGTCAACAGTTTATTAGGTGAGGCTTCAGAAAAATTTTAAATGAGTTTTTGGAGAAGTTCTGTCTTAATGAGAAGGAAATAGTTTTCCATATTCTAGCTACATAGTGGAATATAGAGAGTCTCCTGTGGATTTTTGATATGGATAGTTATAATAAATGTTTGGTATTGGAGTGTAGTGATCTGATTGTGGTGTAGGGCTCAATGATGCTGGTGTGAGATGGGCAGTTACTGGATTTATGGATGAGTTTGTGGATAGTGAGAAGTTGGGAACTACATAAAGTATTGTGGTAGTTTGAGCCAATGAAATTGAGAGCTTGACAGTGGTGGGATCTATGGAAGAGTTTGACAGTAAATCTGGCTACTTTGTTATAGTACTGTTGTAGCTTGTTTAGTCAGGTAGATTGTAAGTTGGCAAAAATGGGTGCTGCACAGCAGTGTGTGAGCAAGATGTGGGTTGAGGCAGTATGTTTCCTAGAGAAGTCCAACAGGAATGTTTTGATTCTGTACAGAGAACTTAGTTTTTGGTCTGTTCTTTTGATAGTGTTTTGGATATGATAATCAAATTTCATATTGTTATATTTATGGACTCCTGGTAGTTTAGTATGTTGAACAAGTTCTATTTTTATATTACTAAAGGAGGAAATAGAGAAGGAAGATTTTATTTATCAAATTGTTTAGGGGTGAAGAGAATTCATTTGAATTTTTATTTATTGGGAATGAGAAGTAGTTGCAAATTGTGGAGTCAAGTTTCAGCTGAGGAGAAGGATTCCTGGGTTATTATTTGTAAATCAGTAAGGTTTTTAGAAGAGCAGCTAAGAGTGGAATCATCAGTGTACTGAATAATGGAGATATCTTTGCTTACTGTACAGAGGTTTATAAATGTGTTAAACAATATGGGACAAAGGCTTGATCCTTGGAGACACAAACTGATATGGGTAGAAAGAATGAGAAAGCACTCTGACATTTGACAGCTTTAGATTAGTGAGAAAGTTAGCTGTGGAACCTGGACAGGGATGAATCAATAAAGCCAAGGCTAGAAAGTGTTTGTATTATTTATTTATTACAATTTTTATTACAATTTGTTTACTGGGAAATTCCGACCGGGCACGGGTCCTTTTTCAGTGGAGGCCCAGGGAGAAAAGCTCCAACAAGTACAAATAAGAAATGTACAACAGAGGAAATTTTTACATTAAAAATGTTACAATAGTAGATGATCTTTCAGTAAACAACATATTCAGAGTGCAGAGTACAGTAGTAAGAACAGAAAAAGTAGACAATTTAATGATAGTTAAGGGTTAAGTTGATAATAGGATAAGAAGAAAGGTAGTGCTGTACTATGGCTGGGACTTATATTAGTCAGGGTTTGGGCAAGGGCAGAGCCATTGCATTTTTAGGTGAGACTTGAGAGTGGTTTTGAATAAACTGGTTCAAGGTAATTTGGTTATTGGGGGGGGGGGGTATTCCATAGTTTGGAAGTAGCATAGGAGAATAGGGCTTCACCTGCTGAGTTTTTGGGTTTAGTGGTAAGAAGTAGATTTTTGCTGCTGGATCTTAGGGGTCTAGAAGAAGAATAGGGTTGTAGTAAGTTTTGAAGTGATGGGATCTTATGGGGGTGGTTTATTAGTTTGTGGGCAAATGAGAGTAGATTCAGGTGAAGAAGTTGTGGGAGTTCAAGCCAATCTTATTTCCCTAAGTGAGTTGCAGTGGTGGCTGCGGTAGGATGCACCTGTTGTAGACTTTGCAATTTTATTGTAGCAGGATTCTAGTCTCTAAGTCAGACTGTCTAAGGTTGGTAAGTATGGGTGAGGCATAGAGTAAGGTGGAGATTAGTTGGGAGTTGGCAATAGCAGTCCTGGCTATGTTGGTTAGGTGTTGTTTGTTTCTATAAAGTACCCCAAGTTTTTTATGAACTTTTTATGGTGAGAGATATGTGGAGGTCGAATTTGAGTTTGTTGTCAATTTCCACACCTAGAAGCTTGGTGTGGTCAGATGGGGAGATGATGGTGTTGTTCCTGGCATGAATGTTGATGAAGGTGGAGGACTGTGTAGATTTAGAGGTTTGAAAGATAAGGAGTTTGGTTTTGTTTGGATTGAACAGAAGTTGGGCATTAGAAAGCCAGCTTTCTACAGATGTGAAAGATTCTTGTGTGATATTTTGGAGTTGTGGTAAAGTGGGGGCAGAGCAGATGAGATTGGAGTCATCTGCGTAGTGTATGAGAGTGGCTTGTTTGGTGGAGGTATGAAGGTTGTTGACGAACAGGGAGAATAGTAGGGGGCCAAGAATAGAGCCTTGGGGGAACCCAAGAGAGACAGGAAGATGAGGAGAGAGCTGATCATGCCAAACCATTGATTGCTGTCTGCCTGAGAGATAGCTGTGGAACCAGTTGGTGACAGAGTGGGAAAAGAAGAGATTAGTGAGGACAGAGAGAAGGATATTGTGAGATACCATATCAAAAGCTTTTGATAGGTCCAGAAATATAGCAGAAGAGTATAGGCCATTGTTTTTATGGTGTAGGATCATGTCAGTGAAGGAAAGCAGGGCGGTGGTGGTGCTGTGCCTGTAGCCATGCTGGGTTTTGGAGAGGAGGTTGTTAGTTAATAGATAGTTTAATACCTGAGAATTTATACATTTCTCAAAAATCGTGGGGAGGGAATGGCAATCGGGCAGTAGTTGGAAAGGTCGGTGAAGGAGCTCCCTTTGTGTTGGGGAATGATGTGTGAGATCTTCCACAGCGTGGGCACTTAGCTTTCTGATATGGAGTGGTTAATTAATATGGAAATTGGATAGGCTAGGGTGTCTGCTGCTATTTTTAGGTATTCTGAGGGTAGGTTGTCAGCAGCGAGTTTAGTGGGCTTTAGTTTTGTCAGAAGTTTTTTAATATAGGAGGTGGGTATTGCGGAGAAGGTGAAGGAGAGAGGTGTGGGGCTGCGGTGAGGGATGAGGAGAGTTGTTTGACTGGAGATAGAATGGTTTCAGTGAAGTGTATGTTGAAAGAGTCAGCTAAACTGCTGGAGGAGGAGGGGATGGTAAATAGGGGGGGTGCCTAGCTTACCTGGGTGGAGTGCAGAGTTTGTGTATTTTTGTAGAATATGTTGTGAGGCAGTGTAGAACAAGCAACTGACCAGAAAGCCAAAGACCACAGGAAATTAACTCAAGAATGGTAGAAACCACTCCAGTTCACAGGTATTATAGAAATAAATAATTCTTTATTGGTAAAACCACTGCAATTCATGGTTAAGCAGCTTTCGTCTAAACACAGACTTCTTCAGAACCATGAAAACTCCTCTAAACACTGAATTTAAGAGCTGAGAGAAGTAAAAGCACACCCCCAAAAACTGTCAATCAGCAGGCAGGCTGCACAAAGATTGGGAAAGCTCTTAAAGGTGTACATACACCAAAAAACACTTCCGCATTTAACCAAGTAAAAATGGCTAAAAACAAGTCTACAATGTCAAAACACTACAGAAAGCCATAACAGTTGTCAAATTTTGCTCAGACTATGTTGGCTTTTCTTTTAAGTTCAGTTGCAATGGAAATATATTGATTCATTGTTCTGAAGAAGTCTTATGTTTAGACAAAAGCGTGAATTGCAGTGGTTTTTACCAATAAAGGATTGTTTCTTTCTACAATAACTATGAACTGGAGTGGTTTCTACAATTCTTGAGTTAATTTGCTGTGGTCTTTGGCTTCCTGGACAGTTGCTTATTCTTTGCTTGGATTTCTGTTCCAGGTAATTTTTGGCTTTTTGTGGATTGTGAGGCAGTGTAGAAAGCTTTTTGAGAGGTCAAGGAAGAGGGCTGATACAAGGTTACTTGCATTTCTATTTGTGTTTACAATGTTGATGAAATTAAGAAGGATAGTAGTAGTACTGCGGTGTGAGTAAAAGCAGTGCTGGAAGGGGAGAGAAGAAAATTCTGAAGACATGCATCTGGAGCTTTCCCCCCAGGCCACTGCTGAAAATGGGCTCTGTACCTTTTGGACTTTTCCAGTAAACAAATGTTAAATACATAAAATTAAAAACCTTGAGTGAGATAGGAGACTAGTTGCATCTGAACACATTTCTCTAAGACTTTGGATAGAGGGGATAGAACACCAGTAGATCGATAGTTACTGAGTTCAGTAGAGTTACCACCTATGTAGAGTGGTATGTTACATCACTTTTTCCAGAGAAGAGGAACATAGGACTCTTTGATGGAGCAGTTTATTAGGATTGAAACTGTGTAAGCTATGGTTTCTGTGGCTTTTAATATTTTAAATACAAAAATACAGTGTAGAATTTTGAAAAATAAAAAGAGAGTCTTCTTAAACATGTACATTAGAGAGTTTTAGAATTGTAGCCATACATGGTGTGGAAGGACATAAGAAAGCAACGGTTGCTTATTAAGACCAAAAGGACGCTGTGTGAAATTAGTACAGTTACTAGCGATGTTTGAAGCGTCCTGCTAATCCAGTAACAGGGCAGACTTAAAAAGAGAGAGAGAGGGAGATATTAAAAGCACCTTAAGTTTGTATGGCTACTGTCAGTGTGTTAAAATAGGGTCTTAGCTCTATTATTAGGGTCACAGCTTTAGGGTATATCTCAAAGCACATCTGATGCACAGTAGCATCCACTATACCACCCACCTCATGCATATGATAGTTGATTGACATTCATGTGCATTCTCAACTGCCAGCAATGTCATTAAACAAAAAGTGAATATTGGCAACTTAATCAAAAATGTTGAAGTTCCAAAACATTTTAGCAGAGACTGTACTGCAGCTACTTAAGTACCATTCCTACCTATCTGCTGTCTACTATTAAGTCAACATTTGGCAGTGCAGTAGCAACAAACTTATATGAGGTATCATGGACTGACTCTTATTTTTTACTTTTTGAGGTGTAATGTCATCATCATTGTTACAGCCTTTAAAGGGGATTAACAATGTTGATGAAATTAAGAGGAAGAATAGTGGCACTGTGATGTGAACAAAAGCTGTGCTGGGAATGGGAAACAAGAATATGTTGAGTGAGAAAGGAGACAAATTGGATCTGAACACATTTCTCTAGAACTTTGGATGGAGGGGATAGAATACCAATAGTACAATAGGTACGGAGTTCAGTAGAGTTACCACCTATGCGGCATGGTAGAATATAGCAGTTTTTTCCAGAGCACAGGAGCATGGGACTCTATGATGGAGTGATTTTTGTTTAGGATGGAAAATGGGTAGGCTGTAGCTTCTGTGGCTTTTCTTTAATATTTTAAATACAAAAACCATGGTGCAGAATTTTAAAAGATAACAAGGAAGTCTTATTAGGCACATATGAGGTGTGCCCCCCCTTACTCCCTTCTCTGCTTTCTGGTAGAATTAGAGGACACAGCACTAAAAGAAAAATTGAGATTTTCTGCTCTACCTGAGAAACTGGAAGGAGCAGACTGTATTAATTTTGAGAGCACAAATAAACAACAATATTCATGCATGCACTCAAGTCACTCCACAACAAGTACAAATATGACTCTGTCATTGTCCATGTTGGAGTGAATGACTTGAGACATACCTCTCTGGACTACATGAAAAGAGACATGGAAGAGTTCTCGGATCATGTGGCCCAGGCAGGTATGACCCTAGCCCTGAGTAGCATCCTGCCTTCACCCAAAATGATACCACAATATAAGGACAAAATGATTGACTTCAACAATTGGCTAAGCTTCTGGTGTCATTCAAAGGGGATCCAGTTTCTGTCTGGGACGACACGATCGACAGACCACGATGCTTTGCCAGAGATTGTCTGCACCTGTCGCCCCTGGGATACAGGTTACTGGCTACGGCTCTTACCACCCCTATAGTGCCTTTTATAGGCAAAGTTCAAAGGACAAAACCACCACCATAACAGGTACAAGCATGCAAATTCTGAAGATAATGCTACTCGATGCTAGAAGTCTAAACCTCAAAATGCACTCTCTCGAGGCACTCCTAAAAATGGAGAACATCAATATCTGTGCAGTAACTGAGACCTGGTTCAAGGCTCCAGAGAGCACCCCTTGCAATACCAGGCTACAACTCTTACCACACTTTTTGGCCACCAAACCAGGACCGAAAAACTAAAGATGGAGGAGTGTCCATATTCACCAAGGATATTCACACCTCCAGGTTAGTTGCCCAACTCAATGCGTCTGAAATTCTCCAGGTGCAACTAACACTAGATAAGACTGCAATTCAAATTGTAGCTTGCTACAGATCCCCCACCATGCCCCAAGATTCTCACTACACCTTTCTAAACATACTGGAAAATATTAAGATACAACTAAACACCCTAATACTGGGTGATTTCAACTACCCTTCCATTAACTGGGAAAACTACTCATGTCCCAACACCTTTGCCCAACGGTTCTTGGAATTCATAAATTCCAACTCCCTGGATCAACTAATCCATAGTCCCACCAGGGGCTCCAATATCCTACACCTGGTCATTATCAACATGGGAAATCGATGCTTCACACCTATGGTCACCCCCTCATTGGTCAGGTCTGACCATAAGCTAATCACCCTTAACATCCACATCCCACCCCCACCCCCCAGAAAGGAAACCTCCATAAAAAAACTTCTCCAAAGCCAACTTCATGCTACTCAAATCAGAAGTGACACCCATGCAGACAGGAACTGAAAGTTCGACTGCTGAATCCTACACTAAGGCACTGTACGAGCACATCCACTCATGTATGAATCATGCCATCCCAAAAAGAACCAAGATGCTCTCCTCAAAAAAAAGGAAGCCAATCTGGTGGTCCCCTGCCATAAACAAACTTTACAACAAAAGGAAGAAACTGTTGCAGAAAAGAGGAAAATCCCAGGATGCAAAAAACTCCCTTACCAGCCTCAGTAAGAAGCTGAGATCCCTCATAAAATTCTTCAAAGCTAGTTATGAAAATAAAATTGCCAAAGATTCCAAAGACAACCACAAGGCATTCTATAACTATATCAAGAATCTAAAGGGCAATGCTCAGATCTGCTCTGAGCTACAGCAGAATGGCATTAAATATACTGATCCCAAGGATATTTCCGATATCCTGGCAGATCAATTTAGTGCCAACTTCACCCCTCTCTCACCCCCTAAATGGCCCATCTCAGTACCGGAAGATTGCCAAATTCCGGTAATAACAGCCACACAGGTAAAAAAACGCACTCTTCAAAGCTAAGAATACAGCATCCATGGGACCAGATGACATCCTGATTGTACCTCTCAAGACATCTGCAACAACTGGAAAGGCCGCAGAAATACTTCACTAAAAGAATCACAGGCCTAAAGCAGATGCCATATGCTGACCGTCTTAAAAAACTCCAGCTATACTCTGTCACATATTGTCTACTCAGAGGCGATCTCTGCTTAACATACAAGGCCATGTCAAACCCAGAGCTGTTGGACATGCTATGCTTAAAGAAATCCCAATACCTCAGAGCCATGGATTTGGATTTAGCTGCATATTGAGCTGTCTTCTGCCTGCTTTTGGGAATTTTACAGTTTTACAGTTTCGTTTGGTTGCTGCAATTGGGTTTGTTTTTGTTGTTCATTCTATAACTATGTCAAGAATCTAAATGGCAATGCTCAGATCTGCGCTGCGCTATAACAGAATGGCATTAAATATACTGATCCCAAGGATATTGCCAATATCCTGGCAGATCAATTCAGTGCCAACTTCACCCCCTCTCACCCTCTAAACGGCCCATCTCAATACCGGAAGATTGCCAAATTCCAGTAATAATGGCCACACAGGTAAAAAATGCACTCTTCAAAGCTAAGAATACAGCATCCATGGGACCAGATGACATCCCGGGCTGTGTATTACATGAACTACAAAATGAACTGGAACCTCACCTAAGTGTCATGTTTAATCTTAGCCTCACCTCAGGCTTCATGCCCACTGAGTGGTGCACAGCTACAGTTATCCCACTCCACGGGGGGGGAATCCACCTTGAATCCTGGGAAGTACCACCCCATCAGTCTGACGAGCCTGATCTGCAAGGCCATGGAATGTATTATCATGAAACTTATAAACAAAGACATTGGCAGCCATCAAACACTGAACCCCCACCCAGTTTGGGTTCGTGAAGGGCCGATCTTGTCTTCTGAACCTGACTGACTTCTTCAAATCAGTCTCCAGAGCCGTGGATGAGGGTAAGGCAGTCCACACAGCCTGTCTGGTCCTTGCGAAGGCCTTTGACACCATCCCCCACTCTGGAATCTTAGATAGACTTACTAAGCTGGGCATTAATCCCTATGTCACTCGATGGGTTGCAAACTGGCTTACTGACAGAACCCACACTGTAAAAGTAGCTGAATCCAAATCCAGCTTCAGAGAAGTGACAAGTGGAGTACCTCAGGGTTCAGTCCTGGGACCGCTCTTGTTTGGCATCTACTTCTCTGAAGTACAGGCCAACACTACGGGACTCTGGCTAACAAAGTTTGCAGATGACTTCAAACTGGGAGCCATTACTGAATCCCCAAATGATGTGGATACCTTACAAAAGGACCTTACAGAAACAGATGCTTGGTGCCAGAGCCATGGGCTCAAGCTCAATGCCAAGAAATGTATAGTTATCCCCTTTGGGAAAAAACATGTACCCGTGAATTACCACATAGGTGGCAGTACACTAAACACCGAAAGTGTGATAAGAGACTTGGGGACACAGGTGGACAGTAGTCTCAACTTCGATAACCACATTGCCACAACAGTCAGGCAATCCTTCTATGTTCATACCTCATCACTAAGGGCTTTTCATCCAGAAAAAAGGAGGTCATTGTCCCACTGTACTCATCCGTCATTAGACCCATTATAGAATACAACGCCCCATTTGGTATGTACCTCTCAAGACATTTGCAACAACTGGAAAGGCCGCAGAAATACCTCACTAAAAGAATCACAGGCCTAAAGCAGATGCCCTACGCTGACCTCCTTAAAAAACTCCAGCTATATTCTGTCACATATCGTCTACTCAGAGGCGATCTCTGCTTAACATACAAGGCCATGTCAAACCCAAAGCTGTTGGACATGCTACACTTAAAGAAATCCCAATCCCTCAGAGCCACACGCTCCAGGGATCTAAACCTTGTCATCACAATAAACAAAACATGCTGGAGGGATAGGTTCTTGACCCAGAGACTCCCCAGACTCTGGAATAGACTGCCCATACATGTCAAGCAGAGCACCTCTTTGGCCATTTTCAAAAGGAACCTTGACAGTTGGATGGGAGAAAGGAAATTCACCCTGGGGATCACGTCATTCGCCCTGCTAGACAGGGGTCCAGGGAAGTAAATAGTGTGGGAAGAAGTAGCCAGGGAATTGTCATGACTAGGCTTGTATAGGCTGTAGGGCCAATAGCCTAGTACCAACCTATGAACCTATGACTGGTATTCCATAGCAGGATTTGTTGATTGAAAGGGCATGTCAAGTGTATGCTCCAAATCTGGCTGTGAAAAATCAGCCAAGACTTGTATTAGTAAAGATGTAATTATACCAGCAGAAAGAGTCTATGATTATCATATTGATCAATGCTGCAGTAGCCTTAGTTATAGGGGGTTAAGTTTGCTTGCACAACTGTACTGTCCTGATGAAATGTGGAAGAAAGAAAAAGTATTACAAAATGGGAGACAGCAGAGAGTTTGTGGAGAGATGATTGTTCACTTTAAACCAGACAGAAGAGAAGCAAATGTATCCAAGCAGTTGGTGAATGTTGAGAGGCAGGTATGGGATTCAAGCTGCTATATCCAGGTATCTTTAAAATGTTTTTCCTGGAGGATTAAAGACATTTCTGAATGCAGAACAGGCTAAGGAGGAAATAACGTTTATTCAACAAAAAGTGAGCCAGCAAACAAAGGGGACTGTACTTCTAATTCTTCTGACAATAAAGTTCATAGAGATACTTTGCCACCGAATCATTTTCCAATGTTCCAAAGGAAAATGCTTGAGACTCAGAGAAAGCACAGGAATTTACTAGAAAAATCAGGAATACCTTGGAATTGAACCAGAGTCTGGTGTTTGGAGATCAAGATGATATGAAGAATACCAGCAACACTGAAATTAGTGAATAAAGTGGAGACTGTAAAGCATCAATCACATTTGTGAAACATGGCTTTGTAAGGAAAAGTGACTGAGAAAGACTGGACATTTGTTGACTTTGTTAAACTTCTAGGTGGACTGTAAGGAATATACCCGACTTTATGTCATTAATATTTAGAAGAACACTAAAAGGAACAAAAATAACTGTAAGTAAAACAATCTTATTCTTATTAGTATTTGTATAACACATTTCGTAATACAAGCTGCATGTTATACAATAAAGCAGTTTTATATAGTATATTCAGGGGTATTTTAATGTTAAATGATAATGGAAGGCGCAGTGGTGCAACGGTTAATGTTGTCACCTCACAGCAAGAGGTTCTCCAATTCGATTCTTGGCTGGGGTTCCTTCTGTGTGGAATATGCATGTCCTCCCTGTGTTTATGTGGGTTTTCTCTGGGTGCTCCGGTTTCCTCCTACATTAGAAAGACATGCGTATGGAGTGTTTCTCCCTGGGCCTCCACTAAAAATTGGTTCTTCCAAGTTGGACTTTCCCAGTTAATAAATGTTAAATAAATAAATAAAAACAAATAAATAAAGATATCAATGTGTTAAAGATATTAGAGTAAAACCTTTAGCTGTAAGAAATGCAAGCTTTACTGTGTAATAATAGAAGAAGTTCCAGACAAAAACAAGCATAAGTTAATGTGCCATAATCTTGGGCTGAGTGTGTAAAATTTTACTGATTATATTATATGTAGAATTAAAATAATTTTATCTTATTTTACAAAGGTGAATGTCTAGAATAATGCCCTTGGCTTAAGCAGTAAACTACTGTTTTTGTAAGCAGGTAGGCAAATAAGGTTAAATGATAAAACCCATGAAAAATGCCAAGTTTTTTGCATCTATAAAGGTATCAGCTTTTTTTTTTTCCAATAACAAATGTTCTCAGTTGGAGTCAAGAGGTATGCAGCTGAAGGCAGTTGTATATTCTGGTCTGAATGAAATTGACAAAGATTCCTTCATGCTATCAGCAGAGCTGTTAGCCTTTTTCTCTCACGGTTGTCTGCTTTTACATGGAGGCAATCTGTCTGAGGTGCAAGCAGTCTTGAGAGTTCTGATTTTTTTCGAGGGAAATGAAAAAAGGTACAATGGCAAGCAGTTCAGTGAAAAATAAAGTATGAAATTATGAGAAGTAAATAAGGAACAGCATCCACCATAGTAGCCTTAATACTTTAATGCATTCAGTAGAACAATGCATTCAATAGAACAGTGTACAATTTAGTTTTATTTAAAGATAGCTTGTGCATTTTTGGGGGGGCTAAAAGTTAATGTTTTCTGAAAGCATACAGGCTGTTGTTTTACATCCGGGAGGGGAATAGAGATAAGAAAAAAAACAGACAGCAGTAAGTGGGAACACAGACTGTAACATGCACTTTAATATGAGTAACCCTAATTTTTCATTTAGGTAATATCTATGGGTGCAACTGTTCATTTGGGCCAGTTGTTGAAAAGGTTCAAATGGAGATGAGAAGAAATGACTGTATAAAAGATCAGTCTGTCGAACATTAGTGTGTGCATTTAAGACAAAGGGCCAGGTTCAATAAAGCCTATACTAAGTGTACACAATATGCATTCAATAAAATTCTTATCACATTTTTTGCGCTTTCTAGTCCCTCAGAAAGATTACACTAAGTGTACATGTAGTCTACACTTTGTGGTAACCTTTATGAATCCCTGTCATTATTTAAAGTTGCAGGAATATCAGTAAGAAAACAAAAATTAGGAGGAAGAAGGTGTTCATTATGTCTGTGTTGTCTTTTGACACAAGAGTGTATACTTAGTGTACACTTAGTGTAGACGTTATTGAATCCCGGGGTAAGCTGGAAATGCACATTAAAAAACTGTCAAGTATAATAGGTGGTAATAATAGAATTTTATTATAATGGCTGCACTATCCATATTAATTTGAAATGTTACTGACCTAACAGGTATAGACAAAAAGAGAGAGTGCTGAAATATATTTAAACATGTAGAGTGCAAATAGTAATGCTGCAGGAGACACCTTTGGGAAGAAATGAGCATGTAAAGTTGACAACAAAAGGATTTCAGGATGGATAATCAGCAGAATGTCATGGACAAAGGAAAAGGAGAGTATTGATATTGATTGCTAGACGGGCTCCAATAGTGATTAGAAGAAATAAAAAAAAAAGACAATGGTAGAGTTGTGGTAGTAAAAGGCTATTGGCAAAGGAGGAGGATTATGCTTTAATGTATTTATGGAGCTTAAGAAAATTTGGGGAGAGACAGTTGGCTTTCAGCAGGAAATATTACTTATAGGTGGGAACTGGAACTTGATTTGCAACAGCGAGGATATATGTGGGGGACTTAGAAGGGAATACAACAAAAGTTATATTTCTGAAGAAATTTATAAAAATATTTGGCATGGAAGATGAATTCAGTTGTAGGAACTTAGAGAGAATCCACATAGTATTCTCCAAGGCACTGGGTTAGACTACACAACAGTTATATTTTACAGGAACATCTAAATTTAATTGAAAGCTTTGGCATACATCCAATAACTATTTCAGATCATACACCAATAAAAACTAAGATAGAAGTGCAGGGTAGTGAATTAAAAATCAGGCAGTGGTCTTTCCCACCTGCTTTTTAAAAGGAGAGGAATTTAAGGAATGGGAAATGTAAATTATTCAAGAGTTATTAAGAAAGATAAAAAAAAAACTTCATTAGTGATATCTAGCGAATAGGATAACATGAAAATGGGATTTTAAAAATAGGGTGGAAATAAGAGAGAAATAGATATGGTTAAGAAGTAACTGGAAGTATTTAGAGGGTTTGACAAAGGTTAAAGTATTGCAGAATAAGGGGAATCTCACAGAACAATGAACTGTGCAATTGCAGAGTGCTAAAGATAAAATAAGGGAGTATCTGGATAATATGCATGAGTTTAGGAATATTGCTGTTAAACAACTGCTTTTGATAATAACTCCAGAGCACAAAAGGGTTTATCACAAAGACTTAAACAGAAAGTAGAAACAATTGTTGTCAAAGTTAGGGAACCTATAACAAGAAAAATAGCCAGAGATGCTGTGGTGGTATTTAGAGTTATTTCAGAAATGTTATGAAAATTTTTATAAAGCAAGCAGAGAAATGTGGAAATCAAGAAAGAGCACAAATGGAAATATTTATGGAAGACTTAAGCATGCCAAGGTTAGAGGTAGATGAGACTTAACAGTTAAGAAAGGAGGAGATGAGATAAAAAAGTGGTGCTGTACAATCAATCTGCAGGAAAGCCTCCAGGAATAGATGGCATTCCTGTGGAAATTTGGTAGCTAGGAGGGAAGAAAGTGATGAACTGGAAGGTTTTGTTTAACAGTATTTTAAAAGAAGGAGAAGTACCAGCATCCTGGGAGAAAACTGTGGTGATTGTAATACCTAAAGATGGTAAAGACCTATCAGACCCAGCTTCATATAGGCCTGCTTCCATTTTAATACAAGATTATAAAGTGTTTATGTCTATAGTAGCTAAAAGAATGGCAAAAGTTTTTCAAGAACTGATAAGTATGGATCAGTGTGTTTTTGTGGAGGGGAGGCAAACATTTGACAACATTAATAGAATGATGATGATCCAGAGGGAAGCAGACTGTAAGAAAATACCACTGTTGGTGGGTCTTCATGTAGTGAAAACACTTGCTAGACTAAGCTGGGATTTTATGAGTAGGGCAATGGAAACATTTGCATTCCTTAATACAGTAATAAGGTTAATTAGGGGGATATATGAGGGATCGGAGGCAACAATTAAAGTATGAGTGTTCTTTTTTGAAAGTTGTGTCCTCTTTCACTTTATTTGATTTATATTTAGAGGCATTGACAAAGAAAATAAGGGACTCCGAAATTGGTATGGTAATCAAGAAAAGTTTGCTTTATTTGAAGATGATATTATGCTGTACCTGACAGACATCTCAGTGTTGTGGAACATCTTTAGATAGTTTCAGGTCTTTTCAGGATATACACTTAATGATGATAAAACAAAGGTTGTACCTGTAAAATATGTACCTATACATGAATTGGTCCAGCAATGCCCATATTTGTATACCCAAGCAGACTTCAAAGAATTTTTCCTGAGGTACATAATGTTGGAAGTGTGATGGGAACATATGTTTTGGGAGTATAATGAGTTTTCAGATTTTAAAAATTCCCTATAGGGTACTCTGTCAAAAATATTGGCTGGGCAAATGGCTGTAACTTTGGAAATTATTATTTTGAGCTGGGGCACAGGATCAAAATTACCTATAAATAGTAAGGCCTTATTAAGTGTAATTCTTTTGGCTGCCAAAAAACAATTACTAGAAAATGGAAATCAAAGTCTAAACCATTTGTATTTGAAGTATTGAATATTGTAAAATAAATAGAACTAGAAGAGAGATATATTTAGAAAAGGGAAGAAGCAAATTATATAGAAGTAAATGGGAATTGTGAGAAAATACATGCAGAATAATGTACAAGAGGAGTGGAATTTAAGGGAAAGCAGTAATTGAACAATTGATGTGATGTTGGACTGACAGCAGTTATAAAGAAAGAAAACATGTATGATGTATAATGTATGTAAATGGAAAAAAATGTTAATGTTTTTTTTCTATTAATGTACGTTTGCCCATGTCTTAAGTGATAATTTATTAAAGGTGTTTAAAAAAGTGTGTTCTGTTGTTTTATATATTTATGTATTTATATGAGCACCATTTACCAGTTAATTCCTTTATTAACCAAAATACGAGCCACGCAAAGTATTCAAAGCTAAACTCACTTTATGTAAGCATCTGGCACCTTGGCATTTCACCTTCAAGGATAAATTACATCATCATACAGCTCAATTTGTACAACAATGCCCCCTGTTGATTGGTTACCAAATTTTTCACATAGCTCATTCTTTATAAACATATAAATATTACAACGTTTAAATGTATACCTTTATAACATTCACATGTTAAAACTTTTATAAAAAAATTTCCAAAGTCCAACTTACGTTTATTTAATAACACATTCATGTATTATGTTGTAAAATCCCCCCAAAGTGCAACTACAAACCTACTAATTATACATTCAAATTTACCTCAAGATTAAGACCCCTTGGAGACAATTTGCCAAAATTAATGATCGTCCTACTTTCCAACCTGAGCAAGTTCATTATGAATTCAAAGAAACAAGAACAGCATGTATTGAACACAAATCTGAAATATGTAGAGAGGTAGCAACTACTCCTTTGGGCAGGCATATGAGGGGGGGGAAGTACATATACATTTAACTTTAGAGTGATTGACATCAGACAGAAGAAAAAAAAAGGAGAGGAAATCTTAATAGTTAGAAGTATGTGAATACTCATGGATCACACTTTTAGAAGCTAATTGTTTTCCAGGTTTAACTACAGCAGTAAGCATTAAATCTATTTTAAAAAAGAAGACAGTTAATTTTGAAATAACATCTTGTGTGGATGGGTCTTAGTTAAATGTTTTACTTATTTTTTTGGCTTTACTGACTTTCAGTGACATTTTATCTCTATATGTGTCTTTAAACTGAAGTGCTTAATACAACTGTGTCATGTGATTAGTTTTTATGGTTTGAATTTAATATTTAAATTTAGGCATTTGATTTATTGTTTATACACTGATGAAAGGTTGATCCCGAAAGCTTTGTGATTTTTTTCCCGTTTGGAATAAACGCTGCATTTTACCTCAATGTTTCCAGGCTTTGGATGTTTTTACTACAGCTTCATTATGAAGTCACCCCCTCATATTGTAAGGTTGACCCAACACAAAAATACAAACTTTCATCCAAACCACCATGAACCAAGTGAAAATGTTCAGCCAAAAGACTGTTAAAATTCCCCTTCCTAATGCCCGTAGATGTTCCATAATTCTAACCTTAACCATTCTTTTGGTCTAGCCCACATACCACTTAACTTTGCTACAACCACACCACAAAATGTATCCCACCCCACAGGAACTGCAATCATACTGCCCCCTAGAAATAAATCTCTTTCCATTAATGTAACTTCCCCTAGAAAAGGGGAAATGTCAAAATAAAAAATAAAAACAAAAGAAAAGCAGAAAACTGTTGCAAGCAGGGGGGCAAGCTTTCCACACTGTATTGTGATCTCGGAGTTGGTATATTTAAAGAGCAAGGGGTGTTGGGGGTGCAGGGGGGCTTTTCCCTCTGCTTGCAACAGTTAGATAGCTGTTAGGCTTTTTATTTTATTTTTTTGTTTGTTTGAATTCCTGACACTTAGAACATCTGAATTCGATGTTCTCAGCTTCGAAGTTTCAGGAATTTGACAATGTAATCGGAACCCCCATTTCACACTTTGAATAAGTGGGTGTAATTTCCATTTCTGAATGAACTAGATGAGTCATGCCTAGTCATTTCAAGTAACTGCGTATCTCAACTGCCCCTAATTCATAGGGATACCCTAATCTTGGGTTAACTTTTTGCTCTACTCCTCCTAAAATTAGAACTTGTTTTGAGAAAAGGTGGTGGATAACAGTTGGAAAATACAGATAGCTATTATAGTTACATACTTTTTACTTCAGAAAATGCATGGCAATTCATATTCTCTTTTTTATCAATTTTATGAGTTAATAGTACCAGTATTTTAAAAGTATCGCTGATTTTAGGCTTTTTCCTCCTAATTATTTGTTTGATTTTCCTTTAATTTTGAAGGTAAAAGGTAGAGAGCTGTACAAAGTATCCAAACCTCTGTGATGTCCTCATGCTTGGCTGATAATCAAGGAGCCTTAATCCTCACCACTGACACTGGAGAGGGACTTGCACTTGAAATACAAATGGATACACTCAGTATTTCCAAATGCAGACCTCTCTGCATCAAGCACTGCTTCTCTTAAGAGCACACAGGGAACACACTCAGCTTGGAGTCTGGATTTCTCTAGAGCTGTCTCCTCCAGGTCCCCAATAAGGCTGCCCACTGGTACAGCTGTAGGGCTAGGTCATCAGCCGAGTGTTCAAGCCATGTCCTCCAGCACCATCTCTGTAAGACCAGTGCTTTGTGTCTCTGCCCCAAGTAACTCTCACACACACACACACACACACACACACACACACACACACACACCTGGGAAAGGCTGGCACAGATTTACCTGCTGTGCACCTTTCTGCCCAGAGTATAAGGTAGTTATAACTGCCACCAGACACTCCACAATCAGCTACTCTAAGGCCCTTAACAAAGGGTGTCCAATTATACTGTGTAATACTAATGCAAATGGTAGTAGTTGTCCAAGATGGATAGTCCTTCTGGAGTGGCCCACACATTGTCACCAAATAGATATAAGCACTCTCAAAGGTTAAATACTTTCTACAAGGACCAGCCAAAGTAAACCTTTTAAATATATTTAATAATAAATAATAAAAAAGCATGAAAATACTGAATATATATATTCACAGTAAACCACAGAGTTCAAATCACAGGAACTATTGACAAGAACATTGTTTTTCTTTATTTGTGTAAGTCTGTTCATCCATCTCTAAACTAAGCTTCACTGTATTCCTGACTGAATCTAGGAGAATTACTATTCCCTAATAACTTGCTTGATAGAGCAAGGCACAATGAAATACATTGGCAGTCTTTCCAGCCAGGTTCCCCAAAACAGAATACTCTCCCCTCAGAGTTTACTCCCTGTAAAATATAATATCCAAGATGGCTTGCAGAGTGACCTCATCTGGTCACCTGGCTGTAGGTTCTCACACTATTCCCCTTTGAAACTGAGACGGGAATTTAGCATAGATGGCTACAATACAAATCTTAAATGTTTATGGCAGTGTCTGGGGCTTCCCCTCTTTTTACTGGGCTAATGAACAAAGGCTTCTTCCAGACCCACCGTGTTCACTCCTGTTCAGCACTGTGGGATGCTGTTTTAATGGTTTAACAGCTCATTTCCATTTCCCTTATTTTTCTTAAAGTAAGTTAGGTGGTTAACCTTTGCTGTCCCAGTGTCCTCTTATAGATTGAATTCAGTTACAATTCTACATGTACGTTTTGTTTCATTCCAGCAGGGTGCACTGTTGTTACATTTTAACACAAACAAACTTCACAAATACATTTTCAGCAAACACATCTGTACAAATCAGTTTGATATACAAATGACATATAATTATTTACAAACTTCCACCTAGCTGTGTTGGTATAAGTCATGCATCCACTGCCCTGTTTCTGGCATGGCAGGTAGCACCTCCTATCATCACACCTACCCCTCTTTGAAGACTCAAGCTAGTTTTTCAAGTGACCCTTGATAAACTTGGCTTGAGAGAAATAAACCTATCTGGGACTATGTTACCCAATTCCCTGTCTTGAGATTCCATCTGCCTTGGCATTGCTGACCCCACTACAGTGCTGCTCTGTCATATCATATGCCTGCAACCTTAAGCTCCACCATAGTAACTTGGGATTTTGTTGGTTGACACTATGTAGCCATGGTAAGGGATTGTGGTCTGTAACTACAGTTAATTTCCTTCCATACAGATAAGGCTGAAGTGTCTGCAGTGCCCATACTATGGCTAGACTTTCCTTTTCTATAGCTGCACAACATTCCTCCCTGGGTTGGAGTCTATGGCTGAGATATACCACTGGGTACTCTTCTCCCTCTGCGGAAACCTGGCTAAGTACAGCCCCCACCCCATCTTTTGAAGCATCCACCTGCACAACAAATTATATGCTGCAATCTGGACTGGCTAACAAAGGGGTCCTCCAAAAGCTCCTTTAAGCTTCTAGAATGCCTGCTGACATGCTGGGGTCCACACTACCTTATCTGGTCTATTTTTCCTTGTCAGGTCTATGAGGGGAGCAGTTGTTGTATTATAATTGGGAGCAAACTTTCTGTAGTACCCTGCTGTCCCTAAGAATGCCCTCACCTGCTTTTTGGTAACAGGGGCAGTCCATGCCTGAATGGCTTCCACTTTGGCAGGTTCTGGCCAGATCATACCACTTCCCAGAAAACACCAGCAGGCAAAGAAATAATTGAAAAACACACATTCACCAGCATATCACCAGTATTTCGTCTTTATTTCATAAACGATCTGGTACCTCGGCATTTCGCCTTCATGGATCACAATACAATCGCATTTTTAACAGATATATATACTTACTCACTCCAAATTATCACCAACAACTGACAATAATTAACTAATTATTATATTAGATATTTAAAGCAGCAGAATACATATCAGTATTATACTCTCTACTCACTACAGTCTGCATTGTAGTGGCAGAACAGGTAGCTTACATCCTTCTAAGTTGGGAACTGCTGATTGAGGGCTCAGTGTCTGTTATTCTAAAAGTGTATTCATTCTGGTTTAAGCACTTGGGCTTCAGGCCAGTTATTTTACATTAAAAGGGTTCGTGGTCTGCACTCTTGTGGGAGGAGAGGCTGGACTCTGCCCTTCTGAGCTGGGAATTTCTGGTTAAAGGCTTATAGTGCCTGCATATTTGAACTGCTTCTTACTGAAATTGGTACACCTTGTTTGCTGTAGCATAGACTAGATCCAGGCCTGCTGAATCTAGCTTTGTTTGTATAACTTGAGCACTAATCCAGGCATTCTTTAAAGTATTCAACTGTATTTATTACTGCTTGGTAGTAACTTGATTAAAGTGTAGCTACCATTCTAAGTCTTTTGGATTAAGCACTTGGGCTTCAGACCAGTTGTTTTACATTAGGAAGGTTTGTGGCCTGCACTGTGGTGGCAGGACAGGTAGCTTACATCCTTCTAAGTTGTGAACTGCTGATTGAGGGCTCAGTGTCTGTTATTCTAAAAGTGTATTGGTTCTGGTTTAAGCACTTGGGCTTCAGGCCAGTTATTTTACATTAAGAAGGTTCGTGGTCTGCACTGTTGTGGGAGGAGAGGCTGGACTCTGCCCTTCTGAGCTGGAAATTTCTGGTTAAAGGCTTATAATGCCTGCATATTTGAACTGTTTCTTACTGAAATTGGTACACCTTGTTTGCTGTAGCATAGACTAGATCCAGGCCTGCTGAATCTAGCTTTGTTTGTATGCTTGTTGTTTGTTTGCTTGTTATTTCCCTGAAATGCGAATTCCACCTAAAACGTGGCTTTTCAGCACTTCTGTGGATCCCTAGTGATATCTGCATTGCTTACTGTACTTATTTCCTTGTTTCACTTGAAAGAAAGTTACTGTTTGTCGTTTTTGCATTTAAGTTACCTGGCACTTGCTCACTAAAGCAATTATATAAGTCAGCACTAAAATATTAAAACCACTACACCCTCACAAACTCCCCTTGAGTACCTCGTTCTCCATTGGCCCTTTTTTTTCAATTATAAAGGAATTCCCAATACTGTTCTAGCATGTCCAAAGGTCAGTTGTCACTCTCCTCTCCGGTCCAGCTGGTGAATCTGGGACTCTTGAGGTAATGTTACAACTGCCTCATGTACACAGACAACACTCTCCTCCTCCCAACAAATTCCAACACATGTGAGAGATGCAACCATATAGCCATACTGGAGGCTGAGCTCTCTCAACTCAGTACTGGCGAAAGCAGTCAGGAGGAGAAGGAAACCACACTCACTACAATTCCAGTCTCACATAGACCTATCACGACACCAAACCAAACACATAAACACACAAAAACATACTCGGAGGCTCTAAATAAAAATCTGCCTAAGCAGCAGAGACCTCCAAAGCAGACACCCAAGCAACCGCTACCCCAAAACAAAACACGTGCAACACATAGCTCACAAAGCCAGTGTGCCGAACAGTCACAGCCCTTAAGGCTAAACAACACACCTGATACACTTGTAATAGGTGACTCTATCGTCAGGCACACTGACGTCCCGCTCACCAGGCTGAACAAGGAGAAGGTCACAGTGAGCTGCCTGTCGGGCGCTAGGATCCGCCACATAACACAAGCACTCAGGTCACTCCAAGGCAAGTACAAATATGACTCAGTCATTGTCCATGCTGGTGTGAATGACCTGAGACGTATCTCCCTGGACTACATGAAAAGAGCCATAGAGGAGCTCTCTGAGCATGTAGCCCAGGCCGGTATGACCCTGACCTTGAGTAGCATCTTACCCTCACCAAGAATGATGCCACAATATGAAGACAAGATGATCAATTTCAACAATTGACTTAAGTATTGGTGTCATTCAAAGGGGATCCAATGCCTGTCAGCCTGGGATGACATGCTCGACTTGCCACGATGCTTCGTTAGGGATGGCTTGCACCTGTCACCCCTGGGCTTTTGGATATTGGCAAAGGCTCTTGCTACCCCCATAGTGCCTTTTTTAGGCAAGGCTCAAAAGACAAACCCACCTTCATAGGTATCACAAGGGATAATAAACTAAGAGTAATGCTACTCAATGCCAGAAGTCTAAACCTCAAGATGCACGCACTCGAAACTCTCCTTAGCATGGAGAACATCGATATCTGTGCAGTAACAGAAACCTGGTTCAAGGCTCCCGAGAGCACCCCAGCACTACCAGGTTATACCTCATACCATGCTTTTCAGCCCCAAAACTTGGACCGAACCACAAAAGGAGGGGGAGTATCAATATTCGTCAAAGATACCCACACCTCCAGGTTGGTGGCACAGCACGAAGCATCAGAGACTATCCATGTGCAACTAACAGTGGGTAAAACTGTCTTCCAGTTTATAGCCTGCTACAGACCACCCTCCCAAACCCAGGAACCCCACTTGGTATTCCTGAGAACACTGGAAAATATGAAGGTCTCTCCAAACACCATTATATTGGGCGACTTCAACTACCCAAACATAGACTGGGAGCATTACTCTAGCTCCAACACCCTAGCCCAAAGGTTCCTAGAATTTATAAACTCAAATGCTATGGAACAACTTGTTACCACTCCCACAAGAGGGGAAAACATACTGGACCTGATCATCACCAACATGGGGACTCTATGCTCCAGACCAGAAGTGTATCCCACACTGGTAAGATCAGACCATAAACTAATCTCACTGGATATTCACATCCCGACTCCACCCCCTGCCCTGAAAACCACAGTGAAAAACATCTCTAAAGCAAATTTCACACTCCTCAAAACCAAGGTGGAATCCTTCAAAGCCCCTGGGCTTGTGGAAAATACGGCCCAGACCGCAGAATCCTTTATAAACACATTCTATGAACACCTTCAGGAATGCATGGATCATGCAATCCCAAATAAAACCAAGACCCAATCCTCCAAAGGCAGACGTCCTGTGTGGTGGACCCCAGCCATAAACAAACTATACAATAGAAGGAGGAAGCTACTACATGATGGAGCAAAATCCCAAAAAGGGAAGGCACCTCTGATCAGTATTAGAAAAAAACTACGGGCACTCATAAAACCTGGGTGGGAATTCCCAGATATGCTCAGAATTAGTCCAAAATGACAAAAAATACACAGAACCCACAGACATTGCCAACATCCTAGCTGACAGGTTCAGCGCAAACTTCTCTCCCCCCCCCCCAACAAAAGGGCAAATATCTATCCCAGCAGAGTGCTGTCCCCCTGACATCTCAGATGCTCAGGTAAGAGCTGCCCTCTCCAAAGCAAAAACCACAGCATCAATGGGACCAGATGGTGTCCCGGGCTGCGTCCTACATGAACTCCAAGAAGAGCTAAATCCAAACATAAAACTACTGTTCAATCTCAGCCTTACTACAGGATATGTACCCAAAGAGTGGCGTACAGCAACAGTGGTCCCTCTCCACAAAGGTGGTGCCTCAACGGATCCTGGAAACTATCGCCCCATAAGCCTGACTAGCTTGGTCTGCAAAGCTATGGAAAGGATCATCATGGACCTCATAAATAAAGATATTGGGGACCTACAGACACTGGATCCTACCCAGTTCGGCTTTGTTAAGGGCAGATCCTGCCTCTTAAACCTGGTTGATTTCTTTGAAACAGTCACCAAGGCCATTGACAAGGGGAAAGTGGTCCACACAGCCTACCTGGACCTCGCAAAAGCCTTCGATACAATACCCCACTCGAGCATTATAGATAAGCTCACCAGCTTAAATATAAACCCCTATGTCACTAGATGGGTTGCAAACTGGCTCAAGGACAGAACCCACATGGTTAGAATTGCTGGAGCCATGTCAGACTCCAAACCAGTTACAAGTGGCATCCCACAAGGCTCAGTCCTGGGACCTCTCTTGTTCGGTATATATTTCTCGGAGGTACAGGCCAACACGGAAAGACTGTGGCTGGCCAAATTCGCAGATGACTGCAAACTGGGCACCATAATCGACTCTCCAGCCGACACAAGCATCCTCCAAAAGGGCTTCATAGAAACAGACAACTGGTGCCAGAGCCATGGCCTCAAGCTAAACGCCAAAAAGTGTATAGTCATCCCCTTTGGCAAAAACAAAGTGCCCACAAATTACCACATAGGTGGTAATCCATTAAGTACAGAAGAAGTAATTAGGGACCTGGGGACCCAAGTTGATAGCAATCACTCATTTGACAACCACATGGCCAAAGTGGTTAGAAAAACATTTTATATAGCCCACCTAATCATGAAGGGATTCACATCTAGATTAGGGGAGGTCATCGTGCCTCTTTACTCATCCCTCATCAGGCCCATAATTGAGTACAATGCCCCTTTTGGGATGTACCTTACCAGACACCTGCACAACTGGAAAGACCACAAAAGTACCTCACCAAGAGGATCAAAGGGCTCAAACAGATGCCATATGCTGCCCAGTTAAAGAAACTCCAGCTCTACTCAGTGGCATACCGCCTGCTCAGAGGCGATCTGTGCCTGACGTATAAAGCCATGTCCAACTCGGAATTAATGGACATGCTGCACCTCAGAAAATCCAAATCCCATTGAGCTACGCGCTCGAGAGACTTGAACCTCAGCACTGAAATAAATAGGACATGCTGGAGGGACAGATTCATAACCCAGAGGCTCCCTTCACTCTGGAATAAAATCCCAGTCCAGGTTAGGCAGAGTCCCTCATTGACTCTCTTCAAGAGGAATCTTGATGAGTGGATGGGAGGATCGTAGGTTTACCCCGGGTATCACTTCTGTGTCACTGTTAGACAGAGGCGCAGTATACTAACCTCGAAAAAGTGCATAGCAAAATTAATTTAAAATGGGTGGCGAAAGCCAAATACACTCTGGCTAGGCTTATAAATGCCCTAGGGCAGATAGCCTAGTATGAACCTATGAACCTATATAGTGAATAAATAAATAATTACATTCACCAATTAGTCAGTATAAACCACTATACTACAAAAAATACAAATTTAAATAAATATAAATATGGAATGTTAGGCAATAAAGTATTAAATACCCAGTTCTTGATACAGACCAAAAGGCTTTAGAGTCCTGAATTTTAGAATCATTCTAGTTTCTAACTCAAGCAATTTGCTCACATAATCCCCCCCTCTAGCTGAAAAAGGCTTACCAAGAACACAGAATTTTAAACTACTAGGAGAGCCACCATGTTTAACAAGGAAATGTTGGGAAACAGGACTAACTTCACTATGGTTCCTAATATATCTTAACTGCTCTAGAACTCGAGTCCTAACCTTATGTTTGGTTTGTCCTATATACCAAACGTCAACACAAGAGCAACCCAAAATATATACCACCCCTATCGATCTGCAGTTAAACCTAGGGACAAATGTTATACCATTAACAACATTCACATTCTTAATCCTGTCACATATACTACATTTGCCACATGAAAAGGTGCCACAAGGCAAAAAAATATTATCAAGTCCAATTGTTCAAGTCAAAGCTGTTGCACGGAGATGCAGAAATCTGGATACACAAAGTCCGTTAATATTCAACGTGGCTGCCTCCAAGGCACAACATCATACGCTGTTTGAGTTAAAAAAATCAGCTACAAAAGTCACTAATTGCTATTCAGCACTGTTAGGAACTTCCAACAACACCAGTCAACTCCACCGAACAATAACTTGAGAATCACACAAAATCAATAATCCAAGCGTTCAGCGAGGTGAAAGTAAGAGAATTGGTTTATTAAAACATCCGGCAAGCGCTTTCGACAAGGTCTTCTTCAGGCCGTTATACAAATTTTTTAAAAAAACATTCACAAACATTTATAAAGGATGTGACATAGACATAATGATGTCACATCCTGTTCAAACTACAATATATTAAAGATACAAAACATTTTCTTAAAACTTTTGGGCACTACAAAAAATGAATCACCTAACATTCTTACTGGGTATGGCAAATTACAGATGCTATTTGCACATACATCAACTAGTGCAGCTCTAAAACTGTTAGCATCAAAGTACATTAAAATAAGTTAAACATTTTAAGGTGATTCATTTTTTGTAGTGCCCAAACGTTTTAAGAAAATGTTTTGTATCTTTAATATATTGTAGTTTGAACAGGATGTGACATCATTATGTCTATGTCACATCCTTTATAAATGTTTGTGATTGTTTTTTAAAAAATTTGTATAACGGCCTGAAGAAGACCTTGTTGAAAGTGCTTGCCGGATGTTTTAATAAACCAATTCTCTTACTTTCACCTCACTGAATGCTTGGATTATTGATTTTGTGTGATTCTCAAGTTATTGTTCGGTGGAGTTGACTGGTGTTGTTGGAAGTTCCTAACAGTGCTGAATAGCAATTAGTGACTTTTGTAGCTGATTTTTTTAACTCAAACAGCGTATGATGTTGTGCCTAGCAGGCAGCCACGTTGAATATTAACGGACTTTGTGTATCCAGATTTCTGCATCTCCGTGCAACAGCCTTGACTTGAACCATTGGACTTGGTATTATTTTGTGTGTGCACGGAGCTTGTTGTGAGTGTTTACTTGTCTCTGCAAAAAAATATTATACCCTTTAACAAAATTATGATTTAACAATTCTTTTAAATTTCTCCCCCTCTCAAAAGAGAAAGTAATGTGTTTAGGAAACAAGTGGCCAATAGTTTCATCCTCACTAACAATATGCCAATATTTTCTCACTATTCTAGTTAATTCCATTGAAAAGGGAGAGAATCTTGTGACATAAAAAAGTTTTTTGTCATCATCATTATCCCTTATATCAAACGTTTTATCTTCAGATTTATTATTCATACCTGGCATGTATGAATGTTGATATGGACTATCATAAAGATCCCCAAGTACTTTATACTTGCATCCCAACAGATGAGTCTCATCATATCCTCTTCCTCTCAACCCTAACAAAACTTTATCCAACTCATTGACCCTTTCATTCCTATCACTAGTGTGATCATAAATTCTTTTAAATTCACCAAATGGTAAGGAATTTAATAAATGTTCAGGGTGCATGCTAGTTGCATGTAAGAACATATTCACTGAAGTTGATTTTCTATATGGCCTAAAGCCAATAGATTCTCCATCATTATATAGAGTTACATCCAAAAAATTAATATATTCCCTATTTATCTCATAGGAAAAAGTTAAACCATGCTCATTATTATCAAGTGTCTCAAAAAAAATCCAGAAAATCATTAACATCACCCATACAAATAAAAATGAGATCATCTATGAACAGCTTATACAATATGACATTGTTTTTAAAGAACAAAGTAGGATAAACAGATTTCCTTTCAAAGTATCCCATATATATAATAGCATATGAGGGTGAAAACACAGCCCCCATAGCCGTACCCTTTAACTGCAGAAAAAACTCCTTATTAAAAGAAAAATAATTATGAGTTAAACAAAATTCAAGTAAATTAATCAAAAAGGTGGTTCTAGGTCCATCACCCAACATTTCCCTAATAGATTCTAAACCCCATCTGAGATTGATTATTGATTGAGATATTAGGAACCATAGTGAAGTTAGTCCTGCTGCCCAACATTTCCTTGTTAAACATGGTGGTTCTCCTAGTAGTTTAAAATTCTGTGTTCTTGGTAAGCCTTTTTCAGCTGGGGGTGGGGGGGGGGGGTTGTGTGAGCAAATTGCTTGAGTTAGAAACTAGAATGATTCTAAAATTCAGGACTCTAAAGCCCTTTGGTCTGAATCAAGAATTGGTTATTTACCTAACATTCCATATTTATATTTATTTAAATTTGTATTTGTTGTAGTATAGTGGTTTATACTGACTAATTGGTGAATCTATTTATTTATTTATTCACTATATAATACTGATATGTATTCTGCTGCTTTAAATATCTAATATAATAATTAGTTAATTATTGTCAGTTGTTGGTGATAATTTGGAGTGAGTAAGTATATATATATCTGTTAAAAATGCGATTGTATTGTGATCCATGAAGGCGAAATGCCGAGGTACCAGATTGTATATGAAATAAAGAAGAAATACTGGTGATGTGCTGGTTAATGTGTGTTTTTCAATTATTACTTTGCCTGCTGGTGTTTTCTGGATTTGGAATATTTTTGCTAGCACTTGTACCAGTATCAACATGTCGCAGACAACTGGGACTCCTGGGCAACTTGATTTGCTAGGAGGTATTCTTTTTGCTGACATTGTAAGTGAACGAGAAAAAAAGTTCACTATGCTGGATCCCTGGAATGTTGGTGGAAATTATGATTCGGATGGGCACTTTCAGCAACTGGAGAGACTGATGGCTAAAGAAGTCGCTGTTTTTCTGGATACCCGACTTCTGGAGAAATATATAAGTTTAAATTTGACTCCAAGGGGGTACGCATTGATAGGCTTCCTGCTACTCAGTTCTCGGAAGAGGAGAATGACCTCTTTGAGGAATGGAAGCAAGCCTCTTTGGAGTGTACTTCGAATTGGCTCCGCATTCTGATTAAGCGGAACATGAAAGCACATGATAAATTAAAAGCCGAAATCTTGCACTTACAGGATGAGGTGGTGGAGGAGTCCTGTTACAGAGTGCAGATCTCTAAAATAAATGAAAAGATCTCTAAGTTAGAGACTGAAATTATCCAACATAAAAGAAATAAATTAATACGGGACTTGAAAGATTATGAGACTGGGATTCTTTTTTCATGGCAGTGTGAGCTGACGCGAAGCAGGTCAAAGGTCAGAAGCGGCTACCAGAAGCAGTGGAGTATGTCAGCGTCTTCAGTGGAACAGAATGTTACGAAATATGTTTCTAAAAATGTTACATTTGCTGATTCTTCAGCTTCCCCAATTTCGGAGGCTGAGGGTGCTAATGGCACTTCAGTTTCTCTGAGAACTGAACAGTTTTTTCAGGCTAATAAATTGAGCAGGGGGAGAAATGGTAGAAAGGGAAGAAATCGTTTTAAGTAGTGTACAAACAAGTGAGTACAATGTTGTGAACTTATCTGATTTGAATCTTACTAATGACATGAAAGCTGTATTGTTAAAAGGCAGCAAATTTGTACCTACATATTTTCCATCCTTTGCTGATTTACATCTAGAGTTAAAGGCATTCAGCAGAAAATTGTATTTAAAAGTTTTTTTCTATAAAAATGGTGTTAACTCTGCTGAGAATGTTCATTCAGACAATTTAAATTCTAATGATTTTGATGAGGATTTATTAAATATGTCAGTTTATGACTGTGATGATGCTGAATTCTCTTGTTTGGATGAAATTATGGATAATTCTAGTTGTTACCACACTGGTTATGGGAAGTTAACAATACCCCATCTGGCAACTGACAAGAAATTTGTACCTAATATTAATGTACCTGCCATCTCTGTATTTTTGAAGATTTTGTTTAAAGAAATTTCTATGAAACTTGCTGAATTTCTTAGGCAAAAGAAATGTTATAATTTAAGTAAAAATGAATGGCTTGCTTTTAAGAGCATTGAAAAACAAAAAACTTAGTTTATTTTTAAGTGTGCTGACAAAGGAGGTAACTAGGTAATACTAAACAAACAAAATGATTGTGAAATGGTGGCTGATTTGCTGAAGAATACAAATGAGTATAAATGTTTAGTAAAGGACCCAGTAGTGGAATATAATGATGTACTTTTGGCTTTACTAGAAAGAGGGGAACGCTTTGGTTTCTTTGATCATAAGGATGTGTGTAAACTGTATATTAAGAAACCTATAACTCCTATTTTTTATGCTTTGCCTAAAGTGCATAAATATTTGAATAAACCCCCGGGTAGGCCCATTGTGTCAGGGGTTGGTTCATTTTTAAACAACATTAATATTTTTTGGATTTCCACTTAAAAGCACATTTAAAGAAGGTTGTAGCACATATTTCTAATACTCAGGATTTGTTAAGCGAAGTTTCTAATCTTAGATGGCAGAATGACTACTATTGATGTAAAATCTCTGTATAGGAATATCAATCTCAGATGGGGTTTAGAATCTATTAGGGAAATATTGGGTGATGGACCTAGAACCACCTTTTTGATTAATTTACTTGAATTTTGTTTAACTCATAATTATTTTTCTTTTAATAATGAGTTTTTTCTGCAGTTAAAGGGTACGGCTATGGGGGCTGTGTTTGCACCCTCATATGCTATTATATATATGGGATAATTTGAAAGGAAATTTGTTTATCCTACTTTGTTCTTTAAAAACAATGTCATATTGTATAAGCGGTTCATAGATGATCTCATTTTTATTTGTAAGGGTGATGTTAATGATTTTTTGGATTTTTTTGAGACGCTTGATAATAATGAGCATGGTTTAAACTTTTTCTTATGAGATAAATAGGGAATATATTAATTTTTTGGATGTAACTCTATATAATGATGGAGAATCTAATGGCTTTAGACCATATAGAAAATCAGCTTCAGTGAATATGTTCTTACAATCAACTAGCATGCACCCTGAACATTTATTAAATTCCTTACCATTTGGTGAATTTAAAAGAATTTATGATCACACTAGTGATAGGAATGAAAGGGTCAATGAGTTGGATAAAGTTTTGTTAGGGTTGAGAAAAAGAGGATATGATGAGACTCATCTGTTGGGATGCAAGTGTAAAGTACTTGGGGATCTTTATGATGGTCCATATCAACATTCATATATGCCAGGTATGAATAATAAATCTGAAGATAAAACGTTTGATATAAGGGATAATGATGATGACAAAAAACTTTTTTATGTCACAAGATTCTCTCCCTTTTCAAAGGAATTAACTAGAATAGTGAGAAAATATTGGCATATTGTTAGTGAGGATGAAACTATTGGCCACTTGTTTCCTAAGCACATTACTTTCTCTTTTAAGGGGGGGAGAAATTTAAAAGAATTGTTAAATCATAATTTTGTTAAACGGTATAATAATTTTTTTGCCTTGTGGCACCTCTTCATGTGGCAATGTAGTATCTGTGACAGGATTAAGAATGTGAATGTTGTTAATGGTATATCATTTGTCCCTAGGTTTTACTTTAACTGCAGATCGATAGGGGTGGTATATATTTTGGGTTGCTCTTGTGCTGACGTTTGGTATATAGGACAAACCAAACGTATGGTTAGGACTCGCGTTCTAGAGCACTTAAGAGATATTAGGAACCATAGTGAAGTTAGTCCTGTTGCCCAACATTTCCTTGTTAAACATGGTGGTTCTCCTAGTAGTTTAAAATTCTGTGTTCTTGGTAAGCCTTTTTCAGCTAGAGGGGGGGATTATGTGAGCAAATTGCTTGAGTTAGAAACTAGAATGATTCTAAAATTCAGGACTCTAAAGCCCTTTGGTCTGAATCAAGAAATGGGTGTTTAATACTTTATTACCTAACATTCCATATTTATATTTATATTTATTTAAATTTGTTTTTTTTGTAGTATAGTGGTTTATACTGACTAATTGGTGAATCTATTTATTTATTTATTCACTATATAATATTGATATGTATTCTGCTGCTTTAAATATCTAATATAATAATTGGTTAATTATTGTCAGTTGTTGGTGATAATTTGGAGTGAGTAAGAATATATATCTGTTAAAAATGCGATTGTATTGTGATCCATGAAGGTGAAATGTCGAGGTACCAGATCGTATATGAAATAAAGAAGAAATACTGGTGATGTGCTGGTGAATGTGTGTTTTTCATACCACTTCCCAGTCTGAATCCCAGGTAGGGGACCTCTGCCATACCCACCTGACACTTTCTGGGCTTAATGGTCAACCCTGCCCTTTGCAGTGTGCTCAGCACCTCCCTGACATGTTAAAGGTGCCCTTGCCAGAAATGGCTGTAGATGGCAATATCATCCAGGTAACCAAGGGCATAATCTCCTACCCCTGCTAGGATGCAATCTACCAACCTTTTGGAAGTTGCTAGGGCATTTTTCATCCCAAAGGGCATCTTCGTGAACTCATACAAGCTAAAAGGAGTCACAAAGGCTGACCTCTCCCTAGCATTGGGAGTCGAGGGTACCTGCCAGTAGCCCTTGGTCAGATCAGTAGTGGTAAGATACTTATCCCCACCCAGCTTCTCTAAGGCTTCATCTGTCCTAGGCATGGGGTAGGATTCTGACTCTGTGACTATTTAGTCTTTTGTAGTCCACACAGAACCTGGTGCTGCCATCCTTCTTTAGTACCAGTACCACTGGGGAGGCCCAAGAACCGGTGGACTACTGGATTATTCCCAGTTCCAACATCTCCTGTAACTTCTCCCTCAGAGTCTGTCTTACTCACTCAGGCACCCGGTAAGGGGCCTGCTTGATAGGTCTTTGGGGCCCTGTATCCACATGCTGCTGGATCAGGTGGGTTCACTCTGGTTTCCCAGAGAAGCTGTCACCAGACTTCTGTAACACTGCTAGGATTTCTCAAACCTGGATAGGGGATAGCCACTGGAACATTGCTACCCCTTCCATTGAGGTGTCAGTCCGAGTCTCACTGAGCAGATCAGTCACCAGATCCCCCTCAGACTCCTCCTGTCATCCACTGCAAATACTCAGCATAAGGGCCTCCCTGTCATGTCAAGGCTTCATCTTGTTAACATGGCACAATTTTTGCCCCTGCCTCCTGCCTAGAAGTTCTACCATGTAGTTAATATCACTGACCTTCCTTACCACTTTGAAGGGTCTTGCCCAAGCTGTCTGCAGCTTATTGTGTCCAAAAGAAATGACCACCATCACCTGCTGTCCCACAGCATACTCTGTTTTGAGAATTCCTGTTGTATCAGACCTTTTCTGCTGTTAGGCTCCTGCCAGGTTCTCCTGGGCCATGTCCATGAGCTCCCTAAGCCTTGTCCTGATGTTTAGGACATATGCCACAACAGACTCCTTGTGGGATTCACACTCACCCTCCTACTCATCACGAATAAAGTCTAGAGGTCTCCTCACCCTATGCCCATACAACAACTCAAAGGTTAAAAAACCTGTGGATTCCTGGGGTACCTCTCTGTAACCAAACAGCAGATGAGGCAAATATTTGTCTCATTCTCTCTTAAACTGGTCTGCAAATGCCCATAACATAGTCTTTAGTATAGAATTTAACCTTTCCACAAGACCATTAGTCTGAGTATGGTAGGGGAGTTGTCTTTAGGTGATTCACCCCACAACACTCCCACAGACAAGCCAGCAGGTCTGACATGAAATTGGCACCTCTGTCAGTTAGTATTTCTCTTGGGAGCTCTACCTTGCTGAAGATCTCTAGCAAAGCATTTGCCACCTTTTCTGAATTGATGGAGGACAGAGCCACCGCCTCAGGGTAACTAGTAGCATAATGTACTACCACTAGGATATACTGCTTCCCAATGGAACTTGGGGTACTCAGTGGCCCCACAATATCCATAGCTACCCTCTGAAACTGCTCCTCAATCACAGGCAAAGGCATCAAAGGAGCTTTGACCTTCTCTCTTGCCTTGCCTACTTTTTGGCACTGCTCACAGGTCCTGCAGTACCCTATTACATTACTGACAATACCAGGCCAATAAAAGTTCTGCATAATATGTCTCTTGGTATGCTTTATGCCCACATGATCTGCAAAAGGAATGCCATGGGCTATGGCTAGAAGTGCCAGATGGTAGGCTCTGGGCACTACCAACTGCTGTATTACCTCACCTTGTAGCCATCCTTTAGGGGCCCACTCTCTGTACAGTAAACTTTTGTTCCAGTATACAGACTCCCATTTTTCTTGAGAATCAGGCGCCTCCCTAGCTACCTCTCTCAAGTCTTGTAATGTAGGGTCTGAGAGCTGAGTCTGTCTCAACTCTATCTTTGAGACTTTTTCCAGCTCCCCTTCCACAGGAAGTCCGGTAACTTCTGACAGTGGTGCCTCACTGTCAGCCTGGGTACTACCACTCACTTCTGCCCTTGCAGTCACCCTGTCCAAGGGAACATCAGTACCTACCAGCAGCTGTGGCTCATCTTCAGGGTCACTGCTATAGGGTAGCGCCCTTCATAAATTAGCCACATCACCAGTCCTGGCTTCAGGGCTGTGGTCTGTCCAGGTCTCCCTCATGCTACCAGATCCACATGCATGTCTCCAAGCCTCACTGCATGTCACCGCATGCACACAAGGTACTGCATTATCAAAATCATTGCCCATGAAGACGTCTGCAGGGATATCCTCAAATACACCTACTTGCATGCTTCCTTTCCCACCCTCCCAGCCAAGGTGAACCCTGGTCCCTCCTAAAGCTCTGACTGGAGTGGACTACCCAAGCAAGTACTTCTCCTCTTTAACCACTGCAGGCTACACAATGGTTATATCAGAGGCTGTGTCTCTCTCTTGGCAGTGGCCTGTTTTCCATCCACCAAGATAGGATACAAACTCTGGTGGTAGTTTGATACCCCTGTTGTCTCCATACAACTTACCACTGGCATTCTGTTATCCCCAATTGCTGGCTCCCCCACCTTGCCTCCATGGACATCTATATGCTACATGGCCCCATCGGTTACATTTAAAACATTTAACCCTTGATCCTGGCCATGTACCTGAACTAGTGGCTTCCCCAGTTACTGGCAGACTCTGTTGGGGCGGTTTTGTCTGGCCACCATGGGTTTCCTTTTATCCAAGTGTACTACTGGGTATCCCTTTCCTGTGCAGTGATGCCCTGCTTGCTAAGTACAGATTCCCTTTTTTCCCCAGTTCATCTGCAGAGTTGCATTCACTGTCTGCCAACCAGATTCTCATATCCTCATGCAAAGTGCCAAGGGCTTGTTCCCTCACCAAAAGGTCTGCCAGCCCCTGAAAAGTGGTGACCTGACACACACTCACTCACCCACCTATGAAAATAAGTGCTTAATTCAGCAATATAATCACAGACACTTTCATCTGCTTTGCGTCTATGCTCCCAAAACCTCTTCCTGTATGCTTCGGGAGTTAACTTAAAACATTCTAATAAGCAGATTTTAATTTTCTCAGAATTTAAACAGTCAGTATCAGACAATTTGTAAACAACAGTTATACCTTTACCATGGAATAAGGGGGTGGGGAACTGCACCCAGAGCCCTCGTTCAACATTATACTGTTTACTTACTCTTTCAAATATATGAATAATATATGAATAAAACTATCAAAATTATTACCTTCTTGGTACAGAGAAAGAAATTTACTGACCTTTATTGCTTCTTGGGTACAGTTACTCCATTCTCCATTACCTCCATGACCCTGGTGAAGAGTCAGCATTTCCTTTTCATGTTGTGTGTGTCTTTCACTCTCTCTTCTGCTTCCAAACGTCTCATCCTCTATGCTGATTCTAATTCTGTCTGTTTTGCCTACCACAGTCTCTCTTCTGATTGTAATTTCATACATTTGGCCTCCAGTTCAAGTCTCTTTAACCCCAGATGGATTAAGTCCTCTGAGGAAAAGGTGAACTGTCCTGTTTCTGAGAGCTGTACATCCCCAGTGTCAGACTGGTTGTTTTCCTGGTTGCTGGTCTGTACTGCAGCTGTGATTAAGGCTGCAATCATTTCCCCTTTAGTCAGGTTGGCATGCAGCAGTCCTTTGGCTTGCCACATCTCAGCCAACTGGTTTCTTGTCAGCTTGCCATTATTTATTTATTTATTTTTTTATTTATCATTTGTTGACCGGGAAAGTCCGACTAGGTTTCACAGAGCCTGTTTTCAGCGGAGGCCCGGGGAGAAATGCTCCAGATGCATGTCTTTGGAATGTGGGAGGAAACCAGAGTACCCGGAGGAAACCCATGCGAACACAGGGAGAACATGCAAACTCCACACAGAAGGCACCCCAGCCGAGAATCGAACCGGTGAACCTCTTGCTGTGAGGTGAATGTTAACCGCTGCACCACTGCGCCGCCCAATTATCCTCTGCCAACATCCCTGCCTGCTCTCCCTGACTGACTAAGCTAATAAAAGGTAAATAAATAAAACTTATGATATGAAACTCTGAATGCCTACTTTTTGGCTACTGAGAGTACAAACACATTCTTTAGTGACAACTGCTTACAGATTACAGAAATTCAGTATCCCACCACTGCTCACCAGTATGTGACAAGTGATGGTCCCACCACTGCCAACCAGTATGTGACAGCCCCACACTGGGCCAGTAATCAAGGAGCCTGCATCCTCATCACTGACACTGGAGAGGGATGTGCAGTTGGAATACAAATGGATACACTCAGTATTTCCAAATGCAGACCTGTCTGCACAAAGTACAATTTCCCTCAAGAGCACACAGGAACACACTCAGTCCAGGGTTTGGATTTCTCTATATCTGTCTCCCTCCAGGTCCCCAGTAAGACTCCCCATTGGTACAGCTGTAGGTTTAGGTCCTCAGCTAAGTGTCCAAGCCAAGCCCTCCAGCACCATCTCTGTAAGACCAGTGCTTTGTGTCCCTGCCCTAAGTGGCTGACATACACACACTGTGAGATTTGATTTTCCACAAACGCACACACCTGGAAAAGGCTGGCACAGATTTACCTGTTTTGCCCCCTTCTGCCCAGAGTATAAGGTAGTTATCACCACCACCAGAAACTCCACAATCAGCTACTGTAAGGCCCTTAAATAAAGGGTGTCAAGTCATACTGTGTAATATTAATACAAATACAAATGGTAGTAGTTAAGATGGCTAGGACTTCTGGAGTTGCCCACACAGTGTCACCAAATAAATATAAGCACTCAAAAGGTTAAATACTTTCTACAAGGGCCAGCCACAATAAAAGTTTTAAATATATTTAATAATAAGTACAAGAGCATGAAAATACTGAATATATGTTCTCAGCAAACCACAGAGTTCAAATCACAGGAAATACTGAAAAGAACATTGATGGACAGACTCATACAAATGAAAAACAATCAATAAACTAAGCTTCACTATATTCCTGACTGACTCTAGGAGAATTACTATTCCCTAATAACTTACTTAATAGAGCAAGGCACAATGAAATACATGAGCAGTCTTTCTAGTCAATTCCCTCAAAACAGAATACTCCCCCCTCAGAGATTACTCCCTGTAAAATATAACATCCAAGATGGCTTGCAGAGTATCCTCATCTGGTCACCTGACTCTAGGTTCTCACACTATTCCCCTTTGAAGCTGAGAAAGGAATTTAGCATAGACAGCTACAATACATATTTTAAATGTTTATGGCAGTGCCTGGGGCTTTTCCTGTTTTTACTGAGCTAATGAACAAAGGCTTCTTCCAGATCCGCTGTCTCCAGTCCTATTCAGCACTGTGAGGTGCTGTTTTAATGGTTTAACAGCTCATTTACATTTCCCTTATTTTTCTTAAAGTAAGCTAACTGGTTAACCTTTGCTGTCCCAGTGTCTTCTATTAAAACATATACATTTAGTTCGGTTACAGTGATGCAAGTACATTTCTTTTCATCTCAGCAAGGTGCACTGATCCCACAAGCAAACCTCACAGATACATTTTCAGCGCAAGCATCTGTAAAAATCAGTTTGATATACAAATGTCATATAATTATTTACAAAATTCCAATAAGCTGTGTTGTCACATTTGTCATAGCTGGCAGTACCTCCTATTTTGACAAACTCTAAGACATCTGTTTTTGGAATCTCCAGTATCAGGGTACCGTTGATGGAATTGAAAACATCATGGATGAATCCTCACTCTGAACAGAATTTGGAAACTCAAAAACAGCCCAAGATCAGGGCACAGTAAATATTGTTGAATACTCCACAATGTACCTTAATGAGTTTTATTTAGTCCTAGTCATTATAGGTTCATAGGTAGTTACTAGACATGTAGTCCAAGGGGCCATTAATGAGTCTAGCTAAAATTCTCAATTCCTCTAATGCACTGTCTGGTTAAGTGACTTGCTGAAGGTCACACAGTGGGCAGATGAAGGCTGAGGCACTCAAACCCTGCACCACGGGAAGTACTTTAACATTTCACAGCCTTAATCCTCTGCACCAGCTGCCAGAAAAAAAACTACCCCTTACTTTTGATCTTCTCGCCTCACTTTCCCTTCCACCTCTTTCTCCATTAGACAGTTCTTCCTATCTCCTCTCCTTCCTACCCTTTTCTCCTTCTCCTCCCTTCTTCCACCTCATTCCCTTCCATATATCACTGTATATTTTCTATGTATTAAACATGGGCTCTACCACGTTATTGCATATCTAGACCAGATCAGCATCTCTTCATAACTGCTAATGCAGAAGGTTGTTTCTTTTGAATCATTCTTGAAGGAGTTTTGTTTTCAATTTTTTTTAACGTATATAGTACTAGTCTATACTATAATGCATGTAATATGTTTTGTTTGTTTAGTCTAAGCTTTCGTAACCCTGGGATGAACCTGAAAATAGTCAGTTGAGCTCACAGCTATAACACAGTTAACAAATTAAAACAAATATTTATGGGACAAACAAAAATAGATTCTTGAAGATGATTATTAATCCAATGAGTTTGCAAATCAAAGAATACATTGGCTGTTCATGTACCTAAGGAAGAGCCTTCTCTTTTACTGGTGGCTACCAACCTATCTTTGTGCCACTACATATGCAGAGTCGTTAAGAAGCTGATGTCAAAACTGTCCCGAGTTTTTAGTTCCAGTTTAGTAGACATACTGAATGTTTCTGGAGGGATAAATGAGCACTGTGCATTTGGAAGAGTCCTGTGTTTTTTATTTATTTTTATTTTTATTTTTTTAGTTGGGAAGGAGGTAGTACTGCCCTCATCATATTTCCTGATTTCAGTATTAAAAATTGTGCTTATGCTTTCAAACTGATTTTTCATTGTCTAGTCTCCTTAAATAGGGAGCCAAATATAGATTCTTCTCTGGTGATTTAAAGTATTGTCAGAGGTGGAAGAAATAGCACCCTTGCCTTTGGTGCAGAAGGCTGAGGGTTCTATTCCCAGATAAGGTAGATTGATTGATTACTGACACTGCACTCCTGAGTTTGTTTTCCTTTGGATGAGATATTAAACTGAGACCCTATCTGCTTAAGTTGGTGGTAGTTTAGGAGGATGTAAAAGATCCCATGACATGTACTGAAAATAGTAGGAGTCCTTTACTTACATACATATTTACAAATTTATACAATCATTTTAAATCATTTTCATGTTTTTACACATCAAACCTGCCATTCACACACACACACACACACACACACATATATATATATATATATATATATATATATATATACTTATTTTTTTGTATCAACCCCCACTCCTTTTCCATAACCATAATCTAATCTTTTTTTTTTAATATTTCATTAATTCTTTCATTCCATAGAACCCAAACTACATAAAACAGTTTTTTGTGTCTAGTTTTGATTTTTTGTTTATATTCTCATAGTATCCACATTCAGTCATATCCATATTTCTATTCTCATGGTTTTTGAAATTTTCAAAAAATGCTATACATAATTTATTCCACAGTTTTTTAACTCTCTCACATTTAAAAAAAACATGTCCTGTTGTTTCTTCTTCCCCACAAACATTTTTTCACTTTTGTTTTTATAAGGCATATTTTTTTTATTCCCAGTCTTCATAAAAATATTCAACATTATGTTTACATTGATTTCTTTATTTAAGTGCTTTCAACTTTACTTTTGGAATATTTTCCCGTGGATTAATACAATATTTCCTCATGATATTGTATACCATATTTTTTTCTCGTCTTCCACTTCATCAGTCTTTATTTTCCACAGTTTTATCTTTTATTGATAATTCTCTATTTCTTCATGAACTATTCTTTTGATCTTTTATTTAGTCTTTCCCAGAATACCTTGTACTTAAATACATCTGTCACTAATTTTTCATTTTTTTTTTCATTTAACCGTTTTAATACACTATACAACTTTAATGAATCAGCTTAAACTATTGGATTTATCAGACCTAATCTTCCTTTTTCTTTATTCAGGATTTAATCTCGATCCCCATATAAAGGAGAAAAATATTTCTAATAAAAGTTTTTCATACATTATGGGAATCATGACAAAACTGGATATACTATCTTACCTGTTAATACTGAATTAATCAAATTCACTTTTTTATATGCTAATCTGTATGTTTTCCATAATGTTCGAGTATCTTTTATTTCCTTTATTATTATATCCCATTCTTTCTTATTGCCTTTTCTATCCAAAAATATCCCTAAAACAGGCATTTCTTTCATAAAAATAGTATGCTTGCTATTTTTATTATGTCAACCATTCCTTTACTTTTTTCTTTATTAAGAATCGTACCTCTTTCCTTTAAAATTTAACGAAATAGATAATAACTTCTCTCATCCATTCTCTGTTTTTAGTTGTTATAATTATATCATCTGCATATGACATCTTAACTGGAAATTCAACCTTGAATTATAAAATTTGCATTCTTCATTTTCTGATTAACCTCTCTAACTATTGTATTAATGACTAAAACAAATACAATACTACTCACAGGACTCCCCTGTCTTATACTATTATTCATATCTAATTTCTTTACTTAGCCAACCATTGACTAAGTCTCTTACTTTGTTATTTTTATGGGCTGTTATACACACTTGCTTGAGTTTATCCTTAACATTATATGTATTAATTTCTCCACATGCTGTATTGAATGCTTTATTAATATCACATACCATAAGTTTTATATCTTCTTTCTTTGTTTCTACTTATATCATCTATTATTTCTCTCACTATCATTAATGACTCTTGACATCCTTTTATACCATATAAACTCCCCCCATTATATGTTGCATCTTATTTTCAAATCTTTTTTTTTTTTGCATTATTTTCATAAATATCTTATAGGCTGTATTATTTAAAACTATTGGTCTCCAATTTTTATATTTTCTTTTTCGTCCATTTCCATATAAATTTTAATATTCCACTCCACTAAGCAATTATTTACACTCTAATCCTTCATTTAACCATTCATTAAATAAACATAAGTATTTTTCTCCCATCTTTCTGGACTTTTATACTTTTCAAACCCAATACCATACGGACTAGATGCTGATTCTACATTTAACTGTTTAAACACTTTTTCTAATTCATTTAGTGTGATCTCTTTTTCAAATTCTCTATTAATTTGTTCAGATTTTTTTAACTTCCCATGTCCTTACACTGTCTTTTTCAGTAAACGTTCCTTCACATACCTTACAATTTCCACAATTTGTTGCTGACTTTTCCTTATATTATCTTCTTTATCTTTCATTTCTCTCAGTATGGTATCTTCCTTCACTATCATACTTAAATTAGATGACACTACTTCTTTTCTTCCTTATAATAAACATCTTTGTTTATACAATAATTATTTAATTTTCACACATTTTTTTCTTATAAATTTCTTTGTCTTTTTTATATTTTCTATTGTTATTTTCTGAATTGTCCATCACATCTCTATATGTTTTAGTATATACCTGGTATTCTTTTTGTCTTACTTTATTCTGTCAAAGTAAATTAACTATATTTATATTTTCTTTCAAAAGTAGTCCACCATTCTGACCAATTAACATACAATTACAACATTCAGTCTTCTTGGGTAGGAGTCTGTCAGCATGGCACATCTAGACTTGGCAATATTTGCCCACTCTTCTTTGCAAACATGCTCCAAATCTGTCAGCTCATGAGGACATCTATTGTGCACAACCCTCTTCAGGTCACCCCACAGATTTTCTATTAAATGTAGGTCTGGGCTCTGGCTGGGCCATTCCAAAACTTTAATTTTCTTCTGGTGAAGCCATTCTTTTGTTGATTTGGATATATGCTTAGGGTCATTGTCATGTTGAAAGGTGAAATTCCTCTTCATCTTCAGCTTTCTAGCAGATGCCTGAAGGTTTTGAGCCAAAAGTGACTGGTATTTGGAACTGTTCATAATTCCCTCCACCTTGACTAAAGCCACAGTTCCAACAGAAGAAAAGCAACCTGAAAGCATGATACTGCCATCACCATGCTTCAACTTGGAGATGGTGTTCTTTTGGTGATGTGAAGTGTTGTTTTTGTGCCAAACGTACCTTTTGGAATTATGGCCAAAAAGTTCAACCTTGATCTCCTCAGACCATAACACATTTTTCCACATGCTTTTGGGAGGCTTGGTGTATTGTTTTGCAAATTTTAGCCAGGCCTGGATGTTTTTCTGTGTAAGAAAAGGCTTCTGTCTTGCAACCCTACCCCATAGCCCAGACATATGGAGAATATGGGAGATTGTTGTCACATGTAGTACACAAGTACTTGCCAGAAATTCCTGGAGCACCTTAAGTATTGTTGTAGGTCTCTTGGCAGCCTCCCTGACCAGTTTTTGTCTTGTCTTTCCATCAATTTTGGAGGGATGTCCAGTTCTTTGCAACATCACTGTTGTCCCATATGTATCCACTTTTTGATGGCTATCTTCACTGTGTTCCATGGTATATCCAATGCTGTGGAAATTTTTTTGTACACTTTTTCTGACTGATACCTTTCACCAATCAGATGCCTTTGATGCTTTGTAAACTCTCTGCAAACCATGGCTTTTACTGTTGCATGGCAACTGAGTAAATTTCAGGAAAATCCTACTAGGACATCTGAACTTTATTTGATGGCATGTGTGTACCCAGGAAGACCGAGTGCTGTAATTAAATCAAAAGGTGCTTCAGCAAAGTATTAGTTTAAGGGTGTGCACACTTATGCAACCAGCTCATTGTATGTTTTTTAATTTTTTCCCCTAACAGATTTTTTTTTTTTTTCAATTGAATTGTACAGGTTCCAGGTCACATTAAAGGTGGGAAAAGTTTTGAAAAGATTTATTGTGCTGTCAGTTTTTTATATCACAAAAACCTGGCATTTTAACAGGGGTGTGTAAACTTTTTATATCCACTGTATGTTCCAAATAACAGTTTGTTTGTTTGTGTCTTTCGGCTTTTCCCGGTTAGGGGTCACCACAGCGGAACTCTGGTCCGCTAATGATTGGCAGTTGATTTTTACGTACCGGCTTGCCAGGCCTGACATACAATCTTCAATGAGGGTACGCCCATTCACGCATGTCTCCACACAGAAGACGCTCTAGCTGAGAATCGAACCGGACAGCGTCTTACTGTGAGGTGACAACGCTACCGCAGCACCACCACCGCTGGTTCAAATTCTTTCTGTTTGTACCCTTTCTTCTTCCATTAACAATCTGTCTTCTAACACTATTATTTGAGCATCTACAGCTGCACACAATACATAATATTAATTCTCCTCTTCATATTTTTCATACTGTTCACATTTAAAGCTAACATTTTCAGCTTTATTGAACAGTTATATTAAAGATGGTTTTATCCCTTACCTTTCTTATTTTTTCTTACAATAATATTTTTAAACTTTTTCTTTCCTTAACTCTTTTTCTTGTAGATTTTTTCTTGCCTTTTACCACATGCCACTCTGACTCTTCTTAACTTGTCTCACCTGTTTATTTTTCTTTATCTTTCTCTTTAATTTTAAAGGCAGCTTCTACATTTTTTCATTTGTAGTGTTACTTCCTGTACAACATCCTCTTCTATCTCTTTCTTGTATAACTTCATTTGCAGTTTCTTTTTCATTTTCATTTTCATGTGTCTCTGTTTCACTTTCTAACTATGAGTGTCCTGCATTGCCACATTTTTTTACACTTTAAGTTACATATGTTTGCATTCTGACCTGTCTGACCACATAAATAACATCTTTTTTGTCACACTCAATAATTAAATGATCATTATTTCCACAAAATAACAATGTGAAGTTGTTCAATCTCGCCGTTCATTCATCACTGATGGGTTCGGAGCCCACTAGCAAGCCCAAAGTTCTCCAGTAGCTCAAGACCCCACCCCTTATCCCATAATGCAGTGCTGGAATTACCTCAGATCTAGTTTGCCGCGGCACAGATCTCTTGGTTTCCAGCTTGGCTCGAGACTTTATTGGGAGTTTTTCAACTTTCAGCAAGTTATATTTTCACTTTTTTATATACTTTGTTCTATTCATAGTAGCAGATATACTAGTTAGTAAATAGTGCTTTTTCTGTGTTTTTACCCCTTTCCACAATATTCTGTCTTGCCTTCGGCCTTTTGGCCTTAAGATTAGTAATTAGTCAGTAATCCCCTTTGAGACTGTCGTTTTGGATCTCTATTTACTGTTTGTGGTTATTAGTAGTTAGTGCCCCTTTTTGGGCTGTGTCTATGTTTGTGTGAGTTACTTAGTTTAAAACAGCTCTTAGTTAATTAGTGTGCTTGAGTTGTGTAATGTCTGAAGATAAGGACAAGCATCCAAAGTCTGGGTTTAAAAAGTGCCCAGACTGTGGACAGAAAATGTCAGTCACAGATGCCCATGTGCAGTGTGTTTACTGCTTGGGTGAGGTACATCTGCAAGAGTCTTGCAGCATATGTCATTCCTTTTCCACAAGAGTGTTAGCTGAAAGGAAGAGGAAATTGATTGATAGGGGTATCATTAAGCACCCCTTTGCTGAGGCATTATCTGACCAGGATGGTGCCAGTAAATCATCCAAATCGTCAAAGTCTTCCACTGATTCTAGATCCAAGAAAGGAAAGAGGTCAGAAATTGTGGTGACTTTGGTTCCACTGCCCTCAGAGCTGACAGTCTGCTCTTTTCGGAACCGGGACACGGCCTTGGAACCGGTTACCAAAAAACCTCCTTCCATGTTGCTCCAATCTGCTCCATCTGTCCATTCTTCCAGGTCCTCTGTCAGCTTATCTGATCTGGATATGGACTGGCTGGTTCAGAAACTCTTGAAGGCACCAGGCCTAGTTAAATTGCTATCAGCTCAGACACAACCGTCGGAGCCAAAGACCACTACCCTTGAATTGTCTGTTCCTCCTCCGAGCCATATTGGACCTTCAGAGCCAGAGGAGGCTGACGTGATGATCGTGAATCCCGCGGAGCCGACACCTGCTCCAGTGTCGTCGGCTCCATCTGCTCGGACATTCTCAGCACTGACCGGGGACTCTAGGAGCTGACACTCTCCAGTCGGGTCCGGGGAGGATAGCCGCACAGACTTGTCAGTGCCGACTCTTCCTCTCAGGGCCTCAGCTCGGGTGATCTCGGCTCCTACCTCAGGCTCGGAGCCCATGGATTCGGTGCAGGAGGAGATCATGGCTCCATCGGAGTCATTGACTCCTTCTCATCGGAGCAGAGGTGCTTTTGATGCCATGAGGTGAGTGCTGTCTCCCAAGACTTCCTCATCTCAAGGTCTGGCCTCTTCTTCCCCTAAAGTGCCTGTGTCTGTTTCTGTTTCCTCTGGTCCTCCCAAGCGTAGAGACCCAGAGCCTCAGGTAGCCCCACAGGGCACTCCCTGCTCTTCTGAGACCTCTCCAAAAGTTCCCCCTGAGGAGGTTCCCAGAATGAGATTATGCAAGAGGAGGCATTTGGACTCCCCCCAGGAGTCTATCACATCGGACCCCGACCTGGATGAATCAGAAGGGTCCCCCAGATCCCTCTCTGAGGACATCTTCTTTGCGGAGATTCTTGAAATCCTTAGGCAGAGGGGTGATCCAAAAGCCCTACTGAGGATGAGTCAGTTCTCCCGAAGGCGTTTGGGTGTCAACCTTCCACCTCTTGGGTATCTCCGCCCTATGATGAGCTTATGGATTTGGTCTCTCATAGGGCATGGAAGTCTCCAGAATCTATTGAACCTGTTCCTCAGAGGCCTAATAAGTTTATTTCAGCCCCTGTGGATAAGTCCTTTTAGATCAAGGGAGTCCCTGTTGATGCCATGGTGGTGGCGGCAGCCACCAAAACGGAAATATATGAGACTTCCTCATCTATCCATCCTCCTAATAGAGAATCTAGGATCATGGATAGATATGGGAAATGCATGTTCAGTTCAGCGACTTTCTCACTCAGATCACTGAACTACTTGACACATTTTACCAGACTGCAGAGAGATCTCCTTAAGGTGTTGGGAGATACTCTTCAGGGTGCTGTAGCTTCGAGTGTATCCGATAAGTTTGCCACTCAGCTCTCTACCCTCAATTCAATAGTCAACTCGTTCATGCGTCTCGTATCATACGCAGCTGATGGTTCGAGCAGAGCCACAGGTACAGGAATCGCTCTCCGTAGACATGCCTGGATGCGACTCTGTTCCTTCGCGGAACCCTTCAAGTCTTCCTTTAATAATACCCCATTTGATGGCTTATCCTTGTTTGGGCCAAAGGTGAATTAGACTTTAACCAGGTGTGAGCAAGAGGGAAAGACTCTGCCGTCAGAGTCCATTTTTCCACCCCCACTTGACCCTTTCCCAAAGGTCAGAGGGGAGGAAAGATGTGGTTCTGTAAAGCTCAAGGAGCCTTTCAAGACGCACGTGGAGAGCCCCCATCCAGAGGCAGAAGAGGGGGTTTCAGTGGAAGACACCACCCTCATGGCAGAGGGGGTCCACAACACCAGGGTGACAGAGATCACTTCTCTGGTCAATCCTACCAGCGCTCCTGAAGGGAGGCCCACCTGTCCTACTCTGGAGGCAGTCGGGGGTCACTTATCTTTGTACCCCAAAGCCTGGTTAAATATAACAAATGACAGTTGAGTACGAAGTATAATTTCCAGGGGGTATTTCATACCATTCTCCACCCAGCCTCTTCCTGTCAAAAAATCCCAGACGTTCCACCCAGTCACATGGGACAAGCAGCAATAGAGGTACGCCGATTGCTAGAAAAAGAGTCATCCAGCCAGTCCCAGCAGACCAGACAGGATTCGGAACTTACTCAAGGTTCTTTTTGGTTCCAAAGAAAACAGGGGACTGGAGACCCATTTTGGATTTCAGCAGACTCAACCAATTTGTGAGAAAAGAGAAGTTCCAAATGGTCACGCTACAGTCCATACTCCCCTTGTTGGGGAAGGACAATTGGATGTGCTTGATCGATCTCAAGGATGCGTACTACCACATAAAGATGGCCAGATCATCCAGAGATTACCTGCGTTTCCGACTGGGAGCCAGTCATTATCATTTCTGAGCTCTGCCCTTTGGTGTCACTACAGCCCCCAGAGTATTCACCAAGTGCATGGCAGTAGTTACGGCTCACCTGAGATGTCTAGGATTCCAGGTGTTTCCATATCTAGACGATTGGCTCCTTACCTCCACCACCAGGCATCAACTTCTTCAAGTGAGGGGAGGCTACTCTGACACTCTGCAATCAGCTAGGCATTACAGTCAACTTCGAAAAGTCTGCCTTGTTGCCATCGCACCATATCATGTGTATAGGGATAGAACTAGACACGTCAACCACCACTCTTCACCTTCCACCAGAAAGAATCCCTATTCTTTGCCAACACATCATGTCCCTAATATCAAAGAACAGAGTACCAGCAGCAGAGGTATTGAAAGTTCTAGGATTGATGGCAGCAGCTATTCTAGCAATCCCCTTAGCAAGGATGCATATGAGAATCCTTCAATGGCATCTATTCATGCAATGGTCTTACCAAGAACTTCCAATGAGTCACATGATCCTGATAACAAATTCCTGCAAGAAGGATCTTCAGTGGTGGTTGATGTCTTTTCATGTCACAATAGGACATCCTTTCATGCTTCCCCTTCCAGTTGCCACTGTGACCACGGACGCTTCCCTGATAGGGTGGGGGGGCTATTTCAGGGAAAAACTGCCCAAGGAACATGGACAGATCAAAAATCACATCTACATATCAATGTCCTGGAGATGAGAGCAGTGCTTCTAGCATTGCAATACTTTCAGGACTCTCTTTCTCTAGGGACAATTGCAATACAGACAGACAACATGTCAGTGATCTGGTATCTGAGCAAACAAGGCGGGACCAAGTCTTATCCCCATTGCCGAGAGGCCCTCAGAGTGTGGCAGTGGGCACTGTCATCCCAGCGCTTTCTGTTGGCAATGCACAACCCAGGCAAATCCAACATAATAGCTGACAGACTGAGCAGAGCAATCTTGTTGCTCCATGAATGATCCCTCAAACAAGAGATTGTGGACAGGATCTTCTGCAAATGAGGCCAGCCTTCCTGTGACCTCTTTGCCAGTCACATCAACAACAAATGCAGAAGCTATTTTGCCCTAATTCCCACGCCAGGTCAATCCCCGAGGGATGCTGTTGTCCACGATTGGCCCCCGGGTCTCCTCTATGCATTCTCACCAATTCCCCTGATATCCAAATTCTTACAGAAAGCAAAGTCATTGGGACGGACAATCATCCTCATAGCCCCTCATTGGCCCAGGCAGATTTGGTTCCTGTTTCTTTATCGTCATATTCTGGAAGATCCATGGATCCTGGACCCAGTTCCGGACTTGTTGGCACATCCATCAGGGGATCTTCACCCGTTATTGCAGACACTGAAGCTAACCACTTGGCTGCTCCAATTCCCCACATAGCCAGGCTCAATAATCTTTCCCATGACATTAGTCAGATTTTGTTGGCTTCCATAAGCCTTCTATCAGAAAATTGTATCGTAGTAAGTGGAGAGATTTTCCATTTGGGCTTCTTCCCACAACATTGACCCTTATCAAGCGCCATTGTCTTCTATCTTACAATTTTTGACAGAAATCTTCAACAAAGGAGCAGCGGCAGCTACGGTACAAGTACAATTAGCTGCTATATCTAATTTCCATCTAGGTATTGATGGTTTGAATATTATGGCTCGCCAATTGTCTAAGGCTTTTCTAAAAGGTTCCTTTCATATAAGGCCTCCAGTGAAGACACCTTATTCCCCCTGGAAT